>NC_056523.1:10492780-10493506 GCF_019175285.1 Sceloporus undulatus
TTATCCATAGATTGTATATATCCAGATGTATTCTCCAAAATATATAAGTATAGCCTTGTTTACATTTAACTCCCATATTCCTTTCCTGGACTAATACAGTTTACTTTATTTAGATAACCAACCTAGCCAGGTTTTCATCCAGACACCCATCTTTTTTTCAGAAACATCACTAATTGACCCCATTCTTTTTCCAGTTTATCCTTCTCCCCGTCCCCTAATTTACATGAAAGCAGGTCTAGTTGTCTTATATCATTTAATTTCATTAGCCATTCATCTATCTGTATCTTTTCACTTTCTTTCCAGTGTCTAGCAATCCCCATCCTAGCAAGGGTTATCATGTACAGTACAATTTTCCAGAATTTCTTTTCCTCCTCTGGCTTTAAAAAGTACGTCATATTTAGTAAATATATCTCTGGGTTTTTTTTATAACTAATACCAAATATTTGTTGTATTATATTATGAACGTCTTCCCAGAAATCTTTTATTTTTTCACATTTCCACCACATGTGGATCATCGTTCCTTTTTCTTTATTGCATCTCCAACAACAATCGTTATCCACTTTAAACATTTTTTTCAGTCTGGCAGGCGTGTAATACCACCTATTGCTTATCTTTAGGAAGTTCGCTTTCAAATCTTGAGACATGGTAAAGGAGTTTGTCCTCTTCCATGCTTTCTGCCAAGCTTCCAATGGTATTTCATGCCCAAAGTCCTTTGCCCAGTCAATC
>NC_056523.1:10503506-10585094 GCF_019175285.1 Sceloporus undulatus
GGGCCACAGAATGGTTTTAATTAAATATAAATTAATTAACATTTAATTTAATATTAATCCTGTCATCCTGCTCCTCTCCCGGCTCTCTCCTCAGGGAAAAGCTGAACAGCAGAGCAGCCTTGCCTGTCCTCCTCCTCCAGCTGGGCATCCCCTCAGGAGAAGGCCGAGTGACGGAGGAGCCTTCCTTATCCCCCTTCACCTTTGGTATCTTTGTTTCCTCCGTATTGATGGCTTTTGGGACATACTTGTTTCCTCCATATTAGAGGAATGTACTATGACTTCCTCGGGATGAGTGTCAGGAAATGTCATTGGCTCCTCTCTACCGATGACCACTGTATATAACAGGGGCATCTCCACTTGGCTCTGAGTAAACACAAGAGTCCTTAGACCATTCTCATCCCTTTATCTTGATCCCTCTATCAAGCGTGGCTTGTTCTGTACCAAATAACCATGCCTATTGTCTCCTCGGCACTGAGGGCTAGTCACTCAATCCCTTCTACATCAACATATGTCCATTTTACATACACACACACCTTTCCAAGGGGTTCTTGTTGGTACCATTCACATTCCTCGAGGCAAGAAGCATACAGCTGATCGGTCTCTAACTGAGATGAGCTCATCTCATATGCCGACCCCTAATGTCAGTTTGGGACCTCATTGTAGATGGAGATTGCTTCAATTCTTTCCCATTATACAGCTCCTGGGGTAATCCCTTTGATTCAGGCCTCCATTTCAAATATTTGTCCACCCCGTGGACATTTCGAGATCTCTCCATGGCAACTGTTATAACACGCTGGTTCTTCTTGATTTCTTGTCTCAATGCATCATTCTGGTGAGGTGGCATTACTTCTGGTCTTCACCTGCAGCCCTGATAAGACTTGATGCATTCTGCAATCTCCCTGGATATTCTTACCATAGGAACAGGGCAAAGGATCATCCCAGGGTGCCCTCAGGGTAAGCCAACACAGACAGCCAGCAGCCTCTGCGGAAAGGCTCTGCCACGTACAAGTAGAGTCCAAGGCCCATTTCCAGTGCACCCACAGCCACAGAGTGGGTTATCCAGAAACACCTGCTCTCACTCTGCTGGTCTCCTTCACCAGGCTAGGAAAGCAGTGAATGAATTTTACTTGAAAAATTAAATGGATACCAATAAGCACAGAATGGGTAAAGAGATAGGACAGGAAGAAGATGTCTAATGTTAAGGTCATTTGGCATTCTAGTCCTGTCTCCTGGGGTATTGGCTACCTCTCCCAATTTGGCATCATCTGCAAATTTGATAAGCATTATTCCATCCTCCAAGTCATTGATAATGATGTTGAGTAGCACTGGGTCCAGGACAAAGTCCTATGGCACCCTGCTAGTCACTTCTCTCCACAATTTATAAAAAAGAAGACTTTACATAACAAACTAATGTACTCCTCATCACCTTTCTGTGTCATGTCCATGTAGAATTGTGTCAGAAGAGAAATTGATGAAGGCCCCTCAGCTTCTGGGGAACTGCTGCTCAGGCAGGGAAGCCAAATGTCAGCATTCCCTTTCAAACTGTAACATACATGAAGACGACACAGGAACACTGTTTTTATGGATGCTATAATCTATATGTGCAATTTATGTAATATATGATATTAAAAAATGGTAGTGCTGTAAATAGAGCTTTCCCCAGCCCTGTACCTTTGAGATATAGCAATAATCATAGCAAGCACAGTTCTATACCAGTTATCAGTGAACTCAGCACTCCCTAAGCCAGCAGTTCCCAACCTGTGCTCCCAAGAGCCCTTAGGGCTCTGTGTGCACTTCCCAGGTGCTCTGTGACTGCTCAATGGAAATCAAATAAAAATGGAATGAAATTAAAGAATAAGAATATATTCTTATACACTTGTCCCTCCACATTTGTGGCTTTGACTTTTACTGATTTGATAATTCACGGGGTTTATTAATTTGTTCTCTCCCAGAATATCTAGGTCCCCCCAGCATAACTCTATGGTCAACTTTAACCAAAGGTCGCACTGAAAGACCTAGAAATTCCTAGAGAGAACACTCCAGTAGGCATTTGTAGCTCCTCCAGGGCAATTCTATGGTCAAAGTTTTTTTTTGATATGTCCGCAGCAAATGAAGAAGGAGGAAACGGTAGGGCCACTACATGGAGAAGATGGCAAAATGCTAACAGAAGACAGAGAAAGGGCAGAATTACTTAACATCTTCTTTGTCTCAGTCTTCTCAGAAAAGGCAAAGGTTGCTCAACCTGAGGAAAATGGAATAGAGGACAGAATAGGGGAATTTCAGCACAGAATAAGTAAAGAGATAGTACAGGAATACCTTGTTAATTTAAATGAATTTAAGTCTCCAGGACCAGATGAACTACATCCAAGGGTATTAAAAGAACTGCCAAATGTAATATCAGAACCATTGGCAATAATCTTTGAGAACTCCTGCAGAACAGGAGAAGTCCCAGCCGACTGGAGGAGGGCAAATGTTGTCCCCATCTTCAAAAAGGGGAAAAAAGAGGATCCCAACAATTATCGTCCAGTTAGTCTGACATCAATCCCAGGAAAGATTCTGGAGCAGATCATTAAACAGAGAGTCAATTACAATTACAGTACAAGCCCCTTCTGTACAAATCTTGCCAAGAAAACCCCATGACAGGCAGACAAGAACAACAACAAAGTTCTGGAAGAGTGTCCCCAAATGCTGGTCTTCCAGATGTTTGCCACTTCAATGCCCAGAATCCCCAGCCAGCTTGGTCAACAACCAGGAATGCTGGGAGGTGCAGTCCACCACATCTGGAGGACCAAAAGCTTGGGAACCACTGGGTTAAAGCAATAAAGCTGTGGTTCCTAGAAAAGCCTCTAGTGCCTAAATAGCTTCCTGCTCCACCTCCTTTCTGCTTTATTTTTAAAGCCAAAATTGAGGGGGTTTTTTTGGTTGGTCAGCTTGCATTTCTGGTGAGTTAAGGGAGTATTTTACCCTTTGTTTTTCTCTTTCCTCCTCTTTCTTTTTGGAAACTGAAGCAGGTTTTCTGTGAGGCTGGGGAATAGCTAGAAAAGGGCAGATTCAAAAAGGATGTTTTGTTCCTATATTCATTTTTTTAAAATCACTGTTTTGCTGGCCACAAAGTCAGCAGTGAGCCCCATATTGTTTAGCAAGGTGAGCATCCTTTTTTTGCAAGTTCACACATAAGTAATGAATAATAGGCAGCCCCCTCCCCCCATTCTTTGTCTTGTTTCTGCTATTCAGATAGATTCCCTCTATCCAAGGAATCTTTTATCACAATGGCTAAAAGTCAGTGCTTTTAATTTATTTTCTTCCAGCTACTCAGATAGGCTGCTTCCATCCAGGGAGTCTCCTATCACAATGGCTAAAAGACAGTGTTTTTAATTCAGTTTATTTCAGCTATTCAAATAGATTGCATCTATCCAAGGAGACTGTCACAATGGCTCAAATTCAGGGTTTTTAGTGTATTTTTATTTCTGCTACTCAAATAGACTGCCTCTATTCAGGGAAACTCAGTCACAGTGCCTAAAAGTCAGTGTTTTTACATATTATTTTAATTTATTTCTGCTACTCAGATAGATTGCATCTGTCCAGAGAGTCTTTGTCAGTGTTTTTAATGTAGACTGTCTCCATCCAGGGAGTCTCTATCATAATGGCTAAAAGTCAGAGTTTTTAATGTATTTTACTTCTGCTACTCAGGTAGACTAAGTCCATCCAGGGAGGCTTTGTACTAATGTAAAAAAAAAAATCAGGGTTTTAAATTTTTTAAAAATTTTATTTCTGCTACTCAGATTGCAGCTATTCAGGGAGACTCTGACACAGTGGCTAAAAGTCGGTGTTTTTAATGTGTTTTAATTTGTTTCTGCTACTCAATAGACTGCCTCCATCCAGGAAGACTCTGTCACAATGGCTAAAAATCAGTGTTTATTTTTAAATTTATTTTAATTTATTTCTGCATTAGGGTAGAGGCTGTTGCTAGGATTGGAAATGGAGCCACCAAGTCCACCTACGGACCTTACTTTGGAGAAAGCAACAAGAAAAGGCACCAGTGCCAACCCTACAGATCGTGCTGAAGAGCTGCCATGGTGCCTAGCCCCCAAAAGGGTCAAGCAAGACCCCGATGGAAGACCAGCGAAAGAATGGGAAGACCAATGGCACAAATTTCTGAGGGCCTTGGATCCCTTGCACTTAGTATGGGGAGCCCCACAGTTGAGGGACTCCGGTCCGTGGGATGATGCCAAAGCTTTCCTGGCCTCCTTTGAACAAGTGGCTGAAGCTTGCCAGTGGCCCAGAGAAGAGTGGACAGCCCGGCTTCTACCGGCCCTCAGTGGCGAAGCCAAGCTGGCCTTTAGTGGCCTAGATGCCCAAGACAGGGAGGATTATGGGAAAGTGACTGCCGCCATTTTGCGAGGGGAAGCCATCAGATCAGAGGCGCAGCGCCAACACTTCCGGCAGTTCCGCTACCAGGAGTTGGAAGAACCGCGGAAGGTTTACAACCGACTGCAAGAGCTTTGCCACCAGTGGCTGAAGCCAGAGAGACGCTCCAAAGAGCAGATCCTGGAGCTCTTGATCCTGGAGCAATTCTTGGCCATCTTGCCTCCAGAGATCCAGGACTGGGTGCGGGAATGCGGGCCAGAGAATGGTGTCCAAACAGCAGTGCAGGCCGAGGATTTCTTGATGAGCCAGCAAGAGGTAGAGATGTGGAAATGGCAGGTGAGCTTTGGAGACAGAGAACAGGTGGTTTTGATGGCATTTATAATTTGCTGTATTGTATTAGAGCCAGAGTGGTGTAATGGTTTGAGTTTGATTCACAGTTTGGCCATGAAACCACTGGGTGACCTTGGGCAAGTTGCATTCTCTCAGTGGCAACAGGGTTGGTGTCATCCCTTGCGGTAACTTATGGGGTCACCCCCCCCCATTGACCTCCTCCCATTTCACACCATACAGAATCCTTACAAATGCTTTTTTGCAGTAATGTTACCTGTATATATACTACTGGGTGAAATACTAATAGTTGTGACATAAACAACTAGCAAAATTTAAATTATACATTCATATTACAATATCATATGCACAACCTAAATGTATTTACATATGTATAGTGAAAATTTGGTTAAAATGTGATGTTTTCAAAAGAAAAATTTAATATATATATACAGTATATATATATATTTAAAAACAGTTCAATATAATTTTTTTTTAAATTAAAATTTTGAAATTTGAAATTTGAACTTTAAAAAATTCTGGTGCCTCTCCTTTCTCTGACTGAGCTTCACCCTACTCCCACCATCTCTTAAAGCATTTTAAAGGGAAGCAGATGAATGCCACAGCCCATTTCTGCCCAAAAAGTAGGTGTTTGAGGAGCAATGGTGTCGCCCCCGCTTGGGGTGTCACCTTGCGCAGTCTTCACCCCCTGCAGCCCCCTAATGATGTCACTGAATGTCAACCCTCCTCTGAACAAATCTTGCCAAGAAAACCCCAGGATAAGTTTGCCTTAGCATCACCATAACTCAGAAAACAACTTGAAGGCACACAACAAAAGCCACCATGGTGAAAGCCAACGTGAACTAGTGATTTCAGACTAAGACCCTGGTTTGATTCACTGCTTGACTGCAGAAACCTGCTAGGTGACCATGGGTGAATTACACCCTCTCAGCCCCAGAAAACCCTGTTGATAGATCCACCTTAGGGGTCACGATTAGTCAGAAATGACTTGAAGGGACCCAACAACAATTTTGCGGTATGGTTGCCAGGCTGGGATTACTCCAGGTCCTGAGATTTCAGTATGAAATTTTAAGACCTAGGGATGATTAGGAAGAACTTCCTGAGGGTAAGAGCTGTTTGACAGTAGAAGGTACTCTCTCGGATTATGGTGGAGTCTCCTTCTTTGGAGCTCTTTAAATGGAGGCTGGATGGTCATCTGTTGGGAGTGGTTTGATTGTGTCTTCCTGCATGGCAGAAGGAGGTTGGAGTGGATGGCCCTTGTGGTCTCTTCCAACCCTGTGGTTCTATGATTCTTCAGATTATTTATTTATTTGATATGCTCCCTTTTACCTAAATTTGACCCATGGTGGCTCATGAAATATAAAGTTCAAGTAACCTGGACCTAAGCTGTATATGGCTATGTCAGACATAACAAGCATTTTGAATTGTGACTAGAAACAGAACAGCAGTCGGTGGAGTTGTTGCAACGAATCTCTTGTTGCAACCTACCTTGCAGGATTGTTGGGAGGGAACTTTGTATGCTGTCCTAATCTCCTAGGACAGTGGCTCCTAATCTTTTTTGGGCCATGGACCCCTTTGGGATTCTGATGAAAATTATGGACTCCCTAGGGAAAAAAGCATTCAAACACAACTTTCAAAGTAACAGGAAGGAGAAATCAAGGGGGAGAAACACTTTTGAACTTGGTTCATGGACACTCTAAAGTTCTCAATGGACTTTAGGAAATAGGGATGTTAATAAAATATGGTTGACAAATAATATTACTTTCTCAGTACACAAAAAGTGGGAATGCAGTCCTCCAGATGTTGTTAAACTACAGCTCCCATTAGACCTAACCAGAAGAGCCAAGGAGAACACTGAGCTCTTAATAAGTCCAACAGTATCTGGAGGTCTGCACAATTTCCACTTCTACTACAGTATATCAGTCCTGGTTGTAGTCTGGTTTCTACTCTTCTCTCCCAAATTTCATTTAATTTTTTTCAGGTGCCAGCGGCGTCAAAAGCTGGAACGGTAAATCCACTGGAGCCTGGGAAGAGACCACTATACACGGAGGCCAAAGAGCAGGGTGATGTGGTTGCCGAATCCCCAGGTATGGGTTTGGGATTATGTTCAAATGTTAACTTTATATTTTGTGGTAAGGAAGTCTAGAGAAATGTAAGAGATCCACTGCCTCCTCTTTTCAAGAGAATGAGTGCTGAGCAATATATTAAACAATTGCCTAGTCTTGCTTTAAATCTGATGTGTGGGATCACTCAAATCGGATGCTGCTAGTATATATTTTTAAAAAGCATACACTACATGTATAAAGCTAGGATAACAAACAGATAGATCATCATCTTTGTTTATCTTTGTGCCTGATTTTGAAATTATATGCTCAATGCCAGAAATCATAAACTTGTAGCACTACTGATGTTGCCAAACTACAGCTCCCATCATGTCCTTGTTATTTTTGCTGACTAACTGGGATGTGAACTGGTGCCAAACAATATGTGGAGGGACATAGATTCTCTATTTTGCCTCAATTTGTTGCAGTCTAGGAACATATTTTCACTCAGACACACACACAACCTCTCATGGGACACATACTGTACCAGCCAAAAGGTGTTGGCATTTGTTTTGAGAACTATGAGTGATTCAAAATTAACTTTTTTGTTATAAAACAACAGACTTCCTTTCTGGGACAGTAATCATGCAGTCCTCCAGATGGTGTGGGGCTGCAACTTCTATCAGCTCACTTTTGAATTTTGCAACAAAGAAAAGCTCATCTAGCCCCTCACTGATGGTATTCTACTCTCAGGTGAAAACTATCTTTTTAAAGTAAGCTGGTTAAATATATTGGGTGGAGCTGTTTTCTGCCACTCTATGAAATACAGATTTCTTTGGCCCTCCACATATTTTAGATTATAGTTCTCATAATCCCTTGCTACAGATCCAACCTGGTTGGGGATTTTTGGAAGCTGAAGTCTAAAATTAAAGTTTCCTCTTTTCAAAAGATACAGCTAGGTTAAAAAAAATTCTCCCAGACATCTGAGAGTTGATGTCCATCACATCTAGAGAGGCAGACATCCCCCATTTAAATTTAATATATTGCACTTGAAAGCAAGGATGGGAAATATTTAGGTCTCCAGATGTTTTGGACTTCAGTTGCTAGAAACCTGTGTTTTTATTTGCCTGTAGTGTGTGGTGTAGTGATTTGAGAATTGGACAACACCTCTGGAGACCAGAGTTCAACTCCCCACTTGAGCAGAAAAAACCATTGTGTGACCCTGGGCCAAGAGAAAGACCTGCCAAGTCACATTCTCTCAGCCTCAGAGGATGGCTATGGCACCCCCCCCCCAAGAAACTTGCCAAGAAAATCCTATGATAGGTTCTCCTTAGGGTTGCCATAAGTAAAAAAGAACTTGGAGACACACAATAACAACAGTTAAAAGAAACACTTTTATCTGTTGTCATTTATCTTCGCTTGTTTTATGTGGGCTGTATTTTTTATGCTGGATTTTAATCTTTGCTTTGGCCATTTTTTTTATTGGGGAAGCTGGGTATAATTGAAACAAACAAATCCACTCAGGGGCATTTTGGGGACGGGGTGCAGGGAGGGGTGCGGACCACACTGGATGACACCTCAGAGGGGGGTGTCTGCCTTTTGGTGTGAAGTGTACCATCACATCTCTTCATGGGTGGACCAGGACTTCTGGAGACTGAAGGTCCTAGGAAGGACCCAGTCCACCTGTCCAAAGGTGGAAAGGAGGCCATTTTGGGATACTGTTGGTATACCATGGCAACTCCTGGAGGCCTCTCCCATAACTGAATTGGCACCTGGGCTCCTTTGGGACTTGTGAACAAGGCAGGTAGACTGGAACACCTAGGACAGGGGCAGTCTCTTTGAATGACCCAGTCCACCAGCTGTCAACAGGTAGCCTTTCTCTTCCATAGTGGCCCGATCAACTCCTGCAAGACCATTGGCCTGGCTGGGGGTGGGGTGGGAGACTGCCAGTCAGCCTAGGGATGACAGAATGCATTACTGCACCCTAATAATGTCATTGAATCCATCCTTCCTTTTACAGAGACTGGAGTAACTCTTCCCAGTCGTTCTGCACCACTAGTTCTGTCTGAGAGACAGGAATTGCAGGATCCAGAGCCAACAGAGGTATGTAAATTTCTTGGGTAAATTAGTGGGATTTCCTTCTTTATGAATATGATTAGTATTGCCAGATCTCAGAGCCTAGTTTTGAGTCTCTAATTTTCACAGGCCATCTTCAGGTGAGAGATGAAGGTACAAATTCTCCAATTTTGGTGGTCTCAGCTCTAGGCAACAGATAAGAGCTGAATGCAAATCTTTGGCTCAGGAGAGTAGAAGAAGCATCTTCCTACAGTTTTTAAGAATTAATTGATTTGTTGCTGCAACTTGCAAGACTCTCCAGAAGACCTGTGCACTTACAGTGGACTCTTTTGATCTGTGGGGGTCCTGTTCTGTGTACACCCCCACCCTGCGAAGCTAGCAAAACACACACGATCATGCCCCGTATTATTCAGTGGTGGTAACATATGTACGGGCAAGTCAGTGCATCCATGTGCATACGCCACCATTGAATAATATGGGCTGTGGCGATCTGCGGGCGGTCATATCTACAGATTGCCAGCCTGCCAAATGAAGGGCCCATTATACTTAGCTTCCTCCTTCTCTCCCAGTCTTGGTGGCATCAAGGCTCACACTCTGCTTTGCTATGCATCCACCTTCTGGATAGAAGCTAAATTAAATGTTTCTTATTCCATCTCATAAGTAAAAATGAATAACCCTCTCATTTCACCTTGATCTGGGAACAGTCCCTTTGGCTAAGAGTTCTCTCTTAATTTCCAGACAGGAAAATATGTTCTGTCTCAGTTGGTTTGACTGACAGAATGTGAGCAACTGTGGCTGCTGCTCAGTGCCTAATACTTAATGCCATTGCCAAGGACCGTTCTTACATTTCAGGTGTTGGCCTGAAAACTTCAGGACTTGGGATGATCATCAACTGGCAAACCTAGATTTGATTAACAGTTTATAAGACAGAAAGGGATTCTGTGACACCTTCAAGATTCAGCAGTCTGTTTCGGCTAAGTTTTCATGTGTTACAACTGAGCAGTAGTCTCTAAAAGCTAATGATGAGAGAAACTAATTTGTCTTAAAGGTGCCACAAGGCTCCTTTTATATTGAGACAAACTAACATGGTTATCTCTCTGCAAATTTCATAAGGTAAAGAACATAGTACACATACATAAATAAACGAATTCATAGGGTTCATCAGTTTTCATACCTCTTGGAGTCTCCCTTATCCAAAATGTTAGGATCAGAAATGTTTTGGATTTCGGTCTTTTAGGTTTTCGAATATTTACATATTTGTATCTTGGAAATGTGACCCAAGTCTAAACATGAAATTCGTTTATGTTTTGTGTACACCTTATATATATAGCCTCAAAGTAATTTTATACATACAGTGATATTTTTAATAACTGTTTGCATGAAACGTTAGACCAGGGGTAGGCAATCTTTTTGAGCCGGGGGCCGGGTTGCTGTCCCTCAGACAACTGGGGGGCCGAAGCCAAAAATTAAATAATTAAATAATTTTTTTAAAAAAATTAAATATATAAATAAACCAGGACAGATGTAGGAAAAAAATTTTCAAATGGAAGACACTTTTTAAAAAAAAATGGAGGACATGCAAAAAATTTTGCTGATTTTTTAAAAAATGTTAATATAAATGCATGTTTCTGAGGCTTCTATAGACAATTGCCCCCCCAAAGGCCCCGGCAGCAATCGGCGGCAGGACCGGGCTGGGGCCGGTCCCAAGGCCTCGCCGGGCCGCAGGTTGCCTACCCCTGCGTTAGACCGATAGAAAGCATGAGTGCCTCTATTTCAGCCACCCATGGGGACAATTTTCGATTTTGGAATTCTGGATAAGAGAGACTCAACTTGTATTGTTACTTGCCCAGATTCTATTACCCTTTTTCTATACGAAATATAAATAAATAAAAATAAGTAAAAATTGCCATGTAGTGCAGGAGTGGGCAACTGCGTGGGGACCAGAGGTTAATTTCCTCCTGATCCTGCCCCACAGGCTGCACCACTCTCCCTATCAGGCATAAACACCTCCAATTTTGTTTGCTGTCCTTCTCAATTTGGCAACTGGAAATGATGTTGTATCACTTCCTGTCACTATGTTGCATGGGATTGAGGTAGCGTGGTGTAGTGGTTTGAGTGTTGGACTAGGACTCTGGGAGACCAGGGTTTGAATCCTGGCTCAGCCATGAAAATCCACTGGGTGACTTTGGACAAGTCACACTCTCTCAGCCTGAGAGGGTGGGAATGGAAAACTCCCTATGAAGAAACTTGCCAAGAAAACCCCATGATAGGTTAATCTTAGGGTCGCCATAAGTCAGAAATGACTTGAAGGCACACAGCGACGACAACAACAACAACAACAACAACAATGGTGGGGGAGGGTCTGAGGGGTGTGGGTGTTTTTGTTTCTTTTCATATGTTGGAGGGATTGGTACAAAGAAAATTGTACTGAAAAAATATTTTAAAATTTGGGGAGGTTTAGGAGGCTTTGGGAGCAGGCTTCCACAGCCACAGAAGTACAACCCATGACTCACATGTGACCCACAGGTCACACTTTCCCCACCCCTAGACTAGTGCAAATCTATTCCAGCACAGTTATATTGGATTTCACAGGTGCACAATTGCTAGTGCAGCTGGCTCACCCCTTGTGCAACAGTCAATTAGCTCCTCAGCTGCCAAGACCACGCATGGGAGGCTGTGTGTATGTTTGTGGAACCATTGACTATACTACAGATCACACTAAACCATGCAATTCATCGTGCAATGTTTATAGTACCATAGAGAACCAGCGTGGTGTACTGTTTGAGCATTGGACTACAACTCTGGAGATCAGAGGTTTGAATCCCTGCTTGAGCATAAAAACTCACTGGGTGACCTTGAGCAAGTCACACTCTCTCAGCCTCAGAGGAAGGCAAGGGCAAACCTCCTTTGAAAAAAAAGTTGCTAAGAAACACTATGATAGATTTGTCATAGGGTCACCATAAGTGAGAAATGATTTGAAGGCACACAGCAACAAATCTCAGTTAACAATGTAGATGTGTATGTTATTT
This sequence comes from Sceloporus undulatus, assembly GCF_019175285.1. NCBI lineage: Eukaryota > Metazoa > Chordata > Lepidosauria > Squamata > Phrynosomatidae > Sceloporus > Sceloporus undulatus. The sequence continues at coordinate 10,515,370 of NC_056523.1, forward strand.
TTCAGAGGACAGAACTGGTAAAACCACCTCTGAGTATTACTTGCCTAAGAAAACCCTATGATTTTTATGGGGTTGCCATAAGGCAACAGGTGACTTGAAAGTTTGCACAGACATGTGCAGACACATACACACTATCATTAACTAAAGCCAGCATGGCATAGTGGTTTGAAGGCACACAGCAACTTGATTCTGGAAACTGGATTCAAATCTTCTCTCAGCCATGGAAACCCACTGGGTAATTTGGGCAAATCACACTCTCTCAGCCTCAGAGGAAGGCAAAGGCAAACATCCTCCTGAACAAATCATGGCAAGAAAACCCGCCTGATTGGTTTACCATAAGGTGGAAACGACTTGAAGGCCCACAGCATCTGTGTCCCAATGGAATACCAGCCGTGGATCCTTTCTGTGTATAGATATTTTGAAAATCAAAGGAAAGAAATACAGTATGGGAAATCTGCATGGATGGGGAGTGTGCAGCCATCCAGATGTTATAGTACTGCAGTTTTCATCATCCAATCATTAGTATTGTTGCCTTGGGCTGGTAGGAGATGCAGTCCAACATTTGGAGGAATGTATATTCCCACACAGACTTTATGTCCTAAGTGGTTTTGTGATGGAAGAAAAAAGCGATGTCTAAATTCAAAGCCGGACCTATCCTTAAGCAGGCAGAAGTGGTCATATCAGGCAGCTGATTTGGGCTCTTATGAAAAGGCAGCCAAATGTTGGATGTTTAGAGTCATCTTACAGGTTGAAGCAGGGGACTCTTCAAAAGGACATTGGAGCCTCCTTTTCTATTAGAATGGGCAGCTTAGATCCTTCCAGATGCTATTAGACTGCTGCTTCCAACATGCCATACCATTAACCTTGCTTGCTAGGACAGATGGGAGTTGTATTTCGACATCCAGAGGCACAAGTATAGTTATAATACTCTGGTACCACTTTCATTGTCATGGCTCAATGCTATGGAATCCTGGGCATTATAGTTTGCTGAGGGATTCAGAGCTCACTGTTGGAGACTTCCAGGCCACTCTCCTTGAACTACAGCAAAGAATTCTAAGTCCCTCACCAAACTGCAAGCCCCAGGATTCATAAAATGGAACCACAGCAGTGAAAGTGGTGTCACAGTGCTGTAAATGTGTCATCTGCTACGTTTTTTTCAAAGCAGTCTGAATTACAACAAGTTGGTACCTACTTCATATAGAATCACAAAATCCCAAGAGCTGGAAGAGGCCACAAAGGCCATGTAGCCTAGCCCCTGCCGTGCAAGAATACACTACTAAAGCATGGGGCCCATCCAACTTCTGTTTAAAGACCTCCAAACAAGGACAGTCCACAACCCTCCAAGGCAATTTGTTTCATTATCCAACAGCACCCGCTGTCAAGTATTTCTTCACCGTGTTTAAATGGTATCTCTTTTCTTGTCATTTGAATCCATGTGTTTGTGTTCTAGTCCCTAAAGCAGCAGAAAACAAGTTTACTCCATCTACTACATGACAAGTTGTTGCGTGCCTTCAAGTCGTTAATGACTTATGGCGACCCTACGATGGGGTTTTATAAGGCTGAGAGTTTGTGATTCACTCAAGTGGGTTTCCATAGCCAAGCAAGAAATTGAATCCTGATCCCTATGTTGTTCCTCATAAGGCTTGGTCTCCAAACCTTCGATTATCTTGACTGCCCTTCTCTGGACACGTTCCAGCATGTCAGTATCCTTCTTGATTTGTGCTACCTTGAACTGGAGACAGGGTTCCAGGTGAGGTCTGACCAAAGCTTCTTGTTTCAGGGGTCTGTAGACTTGGAGCTGGCTGTGCATTTCACTGAGGGTGAATGGGCCTTACTGGGTCTAAGCCAGAGAGCTCTCGACAGGGAGGTTCTGAAGGATAACTGTGAGAATGGAGCATCTTTCGGTAAGTAAGACACCCTTTACATTCTCCACATGTTTTACTTTTATTTTAATTCACCTAATTTGAGCAGGTTGCTGAACACAAGTGAAATTACAATTTGTGTGATTTGTGGGCATACAATCCTGAGACCCCTTCTCTGAAACACCGTCCTTTTGTGATTCCCCAGTTTGTACAGTTTTTTTCCCCTCATTAATGGCAAAAATGCCTCGCTTAAGGCTTACTTCTACATTTTTGTTGTTGTTAACTGTCCTTGAGTCATCCTCGACTCTTTCAACCCTTTGGATGAGACATCTCCAAGCCTATCCTCCACTGCTCTGCCGAAATCTTGTAGATTCAGGCGTGTGATCTCCCTAATTGAGTCTATCCATCTAGCATGCAGCCTTCATCTTTTCTTAATTCTCTCCATCTTTCCTAGCATTATTGCCTTTTCTAATGAGTCATGTTTTCTCATGGTGTGGCCAAAGTACAACAGCCTTAATGTAATCATCTTGTCTTCCTGGGATATTTCTTGCTTTATCTTCCCAAGGACCCACTTGTTTTTCTTTTTGGCTGTCCATGGTATCTTCAGTACTCTTCTCCAACACCACATCTCAAAAGTGTTGATTTCCTTCATACCTGCTTTCTTCACTGTCCAGCTCTCACATCTGTACATGGTGATGGGGAATGCAACGGCTTGGACGATTCTAACTTTAGTGTTCAGTTGTACACTATAATATAGTTTTAATTTCAAATATGATGGAATTTTGCCTATACTGGTTGAGTCTCCTTTATCTGGAATTCCAAAATCCAAAATACTCCAAAAACCAATTTTTTTTATGGGTGGCTGAGACAGTGACAATTTGTTTTCTTATGGTTCCCAAACTTTGTTTCATGCACAAAATTATTAAAAATGTTGTTATAAAATTACTTTCAGCTATGAAATATAAATCCTTTTTGTGTTAGACTTGGGTCCTGTCAACAAGATATCTCGCTATGCACGTATTCCAGATAACAGGTATTCCAAAATAAAATAAAGATGCAAAATCTCAAAACACTTCTGGTCCCAGGTATTTCAGATAACGGAGACTCAACCTGTAATCCTACCCCTTGAATGCCCCATCCCTAGAAATTGTATTTGGCCTGAAAAAGCATTTGATAGTGCCTGCCAGCACCAAGATAGTGAAGCGTCCATGCCTGAACCCATCTTTTTGCAGCCTGCAATTCCCTAGCTTTTGTTGTTCTGTCTTCTGGAATAGTGGTTCTCATCCTTCCTAATAACGTGATCCTTTAATATAGTTTCTCGTGTTGTGGTGACCCCCAACCATGTGTCTCGGTTCCTAAGACCATTGGAAATATGTGTTTTCCAATGGTCTTAGGCGACCCCTGTGAAGGGTCATTCGGCCTCCGAAGGGATCGCGACCCACTTGTTGAGTACTACTGTTCTAGACGTTGGGATTTGGAAGGAGTGTCTTCTAGTGTCTCCAGTCCTTCCTGGAGAAGCAAATTCCAAGGATGGTGACACAGTGGGGTGGGGGAGTCTTCTGTTCAATACCTTGGCTTGTGATGGTCTCTCAGGATTCCATCTTGACCCTCCCCCCCCCACAAACCCCCCCTTTAAAAAAAGAATTCAACACAATATTCAGGCAATTGTTGCCCCAAATCATGCAGACACCCCCCCCTCCTAAATTTAAGAGAACACTCCCATCCTGTCCCCACAAGCACCCCAGAATCCCATACTCTCCTTTAAACTTCTGTTTTCCTTTGCAATGCCTGTCATCAATGATGACAGGTAGTGAGTGAGTGAGGTCACATTACTTTCTCCAGCCATTTTAAGAAAGAATGCTGAAGAAAATACAGATATTAGGGTTTGGTATGGGTCGGTGGGTGCAGCCTAGAGAGGGATCTGGGAGAAAGTGTTGGCACTGGCCCCATACGATTGTCCATCCTGTTTTAAAGTGATGTCTAGTACCAGTAATGGACTGGATGAGGGTGAACAAATGGAAGCTTAATCCAGACAAGACAGAGATGCTTTTGATCAGCTGAAAGGCAATTTAGGAGGCAGGGATTCAGCCTGTGCTGAACAGAATCACTTTCTCCCTGGAAGACTCAGTTTTCCACTTTGGATGTATTCTTGGATTCAGTCCTGAACCAATAACAACCAGGAATACACTTGCACTGTTAAAGTTCTTGTACACATCCCTGGCTATGTTTGAAAGTGGAATCATAATACTGTAATTGCGCTGTGTCAAATGGCCTTTTGGATGCTGATGAGGATTTTTTAAAATATACTTTTCTTTATAAGGAGCTTTTAGGTCATGTATTTGTTTTGACCAATGCCTTTAATTTCATTATGTTTTGATACTCGGTTCTGTTTTGTGTTTGAATTGCTGGCTTCTTTTATTTAATGTTAATCTGAGCTGCCTTGGGTATCATTTTGGGGGAGAAAAGACAGGATATAAAACTTATAAAAAGATAAAATTAACTTTTTGTGATGTGTGTCTCCCTGATCCTAACACCCCCTCCTACCTCCCTCCTTGGCTTTTCCTCTGTTGTAATTTGAGGAAAGAGGGATACTGGATCATGTAGATTACTGTCTTGCTTTTGAATGCATTTCCTTCTGCTGGTTTGCTCTTTCTGTATCTCACCACTTGGCTGCTGGACTCAATAGCTGCAACACATTTTGAATTCTTTGGTCTCATCCTGACACATCTTGTAGAGTGATGGTCAGGGAAGAGGTGGAAGGGTAAAGAAGAAGTTGAGGGTCATCCAAGCAGCCTGTCTAAAGAAACCCTGGTTATTTTTAACTAGGTCTGCCTTCCACCTTCTCTTACGCTGAGGTTAGTAGGTTTTGCCTTCTTTGTTGTTGTTTTTCCATTTCCATAATTTCTGTATTTTTCTCGCCCTACCCTACCCCTCCTTCCCTGCTTGATCTGGGTTCCTTCCCTGTTCCCTCAGATTATCCAGCAACGATGGAGGTGAAACAGGAGATCCTTCAATGCGATGGTCCTGAGATAGCTGAAGGCCATGAGTTGTACCATGAGAAGTCCCATGGGGATGAGTCTCTGAAGCCTGCGATCCACAAGGGAGACTGTGAATGGGAGCAGTTTCAGGGGAGGAAGCCAGGGAGGAGATGGCATGGGTCTGTTCCACAAACAGAACAAATGAGAGGCTTTAACAAAGTCCTGTGCTACAAGAGAGAGAGAAAGCATCCTTGCCCTGAATGTGGGAAAAGATTTCACTACCGATCCCAGCTTGCAAAACACCAGCTGATCCACACTGGCATCAGGCCCTACAAATGTGTTGTCTGCGGGAGGAGCTTCCAGAGGAAAGACAATCTTTTTGCACATCAGAAAATCCACACAGGAGAGAAGCGTCACGGTTGCCCCGAGTGTGGGAAAAGCTTCTACGACAGAGGTAAACTGCTGAGACATCAGAGAATCCACTTGGGAGAGAAGCCATTCGACTGTCCCGGGTGTAAAAAGGGCTTTCCAAACAAAGGAAACCTCCTTGTACATCAGACAACCCACACAGGTGAGCGGCTGTATGAATGCTCTGAGCGTGGGAGACATTTCTACAACAGGATCAGATGGAATAGGCATCAGAGGGTTCAGACTGGGGAGAAAACGTTCGACTGCCCGTGGTGTCGTAAGCGATTCTCTCGGAAAGGAAATCTTGCTGCCCACCAGAAAATCCACACAGGGGAGAAGCCATACCCATGCTCAGAGTGTGGGAAAAGCTTTGGCGAAAAAGCCAAGTTGATTAGACATCAAAGAATCCACACAGGAGAAAAACCTTTCTCATGTCTGATGTGTGGGAAAAGCTTTAACCAGCGAGAAACCTTGCTGAGGCATCAGCGAGTCCACACAGGAGAGAAACCTTACGAATGCCTGGAGTGCGGGGAGCGCTATGGTCAAAAAGAGACACTGCTTAGACATCAGAGAATGCACGAGGGAGAAAACATCAGTTATGTGCCATAAAGGGGGAGTAGGTTTTGTTTAAATCAGGCATGGGCAAAGTGCAGTTTAAGCATCACATGCATCTCTTGTGGCCCCAAAGTGCCACCCCCCCCAAACCTCCAACTCCCTCACTGTTTGGTTCAGACAAAACAAGAAGTTATAATTAAATGAAAGATTACCCGGTCTGTTTGCCAGCTTGCATGAACATGCTATGGGCGTACACAAGAGATTTCTTTATATCTTGTCTGATATGTCAATGTTATGAACCCACAGCTGTCCAAATTTCACAAAAATGCAGTTAAAACATATTTTTGAATGCATGTGCAGAACAGAGGGAAGGAACTAAAAAAATCAAACGTGTTTTGTGCAGAAGCAAAGAAAGGCAGTTGGAAAATGTCTCCGTTTTCGCAGTTACTTATGGGTTGAGGAGAGCAGGAGTCAAGCTGTCTGTTGTTTCCAGCAGCTTCTGTACTTTGAAAAAAGGTTTGTTTTCTGTTTTGTTTAAAAACGAATAAACCACAACTGTGTACACAAAAGAAGTTTAGTGAGAAAATGGACATGAAGGACAACTGATTCAGAGGACAATACTGATGCCTTAAATTTTAGGTGAAGTTCACTAGTGTTTGGTGACTTAAAACTTTTCTTGTGTTGTGGACAGTCTTTTCCAAGCTGCTGCTTTTTCTTTTTGACTTTTTTGCATTACAGCTACTGTGGGAATGTGCATTCTAATTCAAGTGTGTTACAATCAGAATGGTGAATAAAGAGTTTCAAAGAGAAAGCATTGCTAGATCTGTTTGTGTGTGTTTAGATTTGCAAATGTGTGTCTCCTTTCTGCTAAGACGCTTACTACAAGATTTAGCTCATTGGCTGTCATTGGAAATACGTACAAAGCTCACAGCTAGCAGACATAAAAGTCTGGATGCTTTGCAGTGTTTTCCAGAAAACTATATGGAGTGAACCAATGAATTGTATAGATGGTGGGGGGAGGAATTGGGTGGCACATGTGTGAACATCTGAGGGATGTCTTCTGTAGTCCTTTGCTCCCTTCCCAGCACTCCCTCCCAAAATTTGGGGGGCACTGTCTTGCTTTTGAACTAGTGGAGTTGGTGAGACTAGGGCAAACTTTTAGGAACAGAGATGTATTGCGGGACAAGAGGGAAGTACACCCGGGCCCTTTCATACTATGCAATTATAGTGCTATGATTCCGCTTTAACTGCCATGGCAACATGCTACGGAATCCTGGGATTTGCAGTTCATATATACTAGGATACATAGGATGAATCCATGGCAGATAAAGTAGATTCGTAGCCTTGTAATTCTGTTGTGTGAAAGAACCCCCTTTCCAGAAAATAGTCCAAAATGGTACATTTTCCTAACTCTGCTGTAACAGTTATAGAGATCCTGCTGCTGTTGTTTTCATTTTCCGAAGTTCCTTCTGTGCGTACGGTTCTTTAAGGACGTGTTCCAACAAGACAAATCCTCATCCCAAGGCTTTTGCCATCTGAAATATGAGGGGGTGCTGAAATGTTCTTGGAAGGGAAAGGCTTAGAGCCACGAAACCTATATGATATTCCACATATTCACCCCCAAAGTCTGATACGCTTGGCACATTGTTCCTCAGGTTTCTTTGACGCTTCCAATTTTTCTTCTGAGGTCTGGTCACTGAAATACTGCTCTGCTGCTGCTATCACCTCTGAATCATTCAAAAATTACCTCCCTTTCAAATTCTTTTAAAGATCTGGAAACAGAAAATAGTCAAATGGAGAAAGATCTGATGAATAGGGTGGATGCTTTGGTTGTTTAGCTAACAGAAGCTGCATTTGGATGCAGAATTAATGCAGTTTGACCGTTTTAACGGCTACGGCTCAATGCTATGGATTTCTGGAATTTGTAGTTTTGGGAGATATCTAGCTGCCTCTGTCAGAGAGTGCTGATGTCACCATAAGCTACAAATCCCAGAAATCCATAGCACTGGGCCATAGCCAGTTAAAGCAGTATCAAATTACATGAGTTCTGCAGTGTGGATGCAACCTTAGTCTACCACAACTCATGCCACAATTTATTTTGCACCACTAGTCTCAAAGGTGCCACAAGATCCCTTTGCATGGGGATACCTAAGAAAACTACACATCCCAAATTTCCATAGCATGGAGCCATGGCAGCTAAAGTGGAGTCAAACGCTATTATTTCTGTAGTGTGGATGCAACCCTAGTCTACCGAAGGATCTTGTGTTTTGGACCAAAGGTGCTGCAAGGTCCCTTTGCATGCTGATACGTTGCAAAACTACAAATCCCAGAATCCCATAGTAATTATATTGCAAAACTACAAAATCCCAGAATCCCATAGCAATTATACTGGTGCCAAACTGAGTTAATGTTGCAGTGCAGATGCGACCCTAGTCTACCACAGCTCAGGCTACCTGGCACGCTGATACCTCCGAAAACTACACATCCCAGAATACCATAGCATGGAGGCAAGGAAGTTAAAGCGGTGTCAAACCGTGTCAATTGTGCAGTGTAGATGCAGCTAATGTTTTTTGTTTGTTTTGTTTTTTTAGTTACCAGCTCCTTATTTCTGGCAACCAGAGGTCCAGAAAGTTTAAAAACAAGACATTTTTCTTGTCATATATATTAAATGATAATAATAAGTTAATTTTAATTTTAATTAAATATTTAATTAAAATTTAATTTTAATTAAATATTATTAAAAATAATAATTAAATGTTAATTTTAATTAAGTGTTATTAAAATAATAATTAAAATTTAATTTTAATTAAATATTATTAAAATAATTAAAATTTAATTTTAATTAAATATATTAAAATAAATAAATGCAAATTTTAATTAAATATTTTGGCAAAAATAAATATTAATTACTATCGATTAACAATATTAATAATGTTGATTGATATTAATTAATTTTGATTATTAATATTAATTATAATTTAATATTAATTTTCGCCCTCCAACCCCAGGAACTGTATCCTATTCTACACAGTGCCACTTTAATCCAGTTTCATCCCAGTTTCTGCCTTACACACTTCTAAGAAAGAGTCAGTATTAACCCTTCACAAAAAAAGAGGACTCCTTTTTTAAAAAAAACTTGTGGTAAATTATACTCCCAAAATAATAATAATAAAAAATAAAATGTTGAAAAGGTCCATTTAGGCCAGGAATTCCTCCCAAACTGTGTCCTTTAAGGGATTTTTTTGGACTTCATCTCCCAGAATCCCAGGCTATTGGCCAACGTGGCTGAGGCTTCTGGGAGCTGAAGTCCAAAAAAAAAACCCTTAAAGGCCACCGTTGATTATAGGCCATTATTTCCCTCAGGGCCGGTCCTGAGGGTGCCTTCTTCCTCCGCGCAAGGGAGCCTGGGAAGTGTAGTTTGGGAACAGGCCTCAGAGCGGCCATTTTGAGCTCCCAAGTCTGCTTTGGGAAACTACAACCCCCAGAGTTCGCCATTTCTCTGGTACTTCTGAGGTGGTTTAAGTTTGAGGTCACATAGCCATTCCTCCTCGAAGACCCTCACATTCAGGAGCTTGAATAAAGGCCTCTCTCTTGCCATGTTTGTGTCTGAAACCGTGTCTCTTTTATCATTTATTTGAGGGAAGGACTTCCTGAGGTGAAGGGTGGGAGGGAGAGGGGTGGATGGCACTCTGCACATGCTCAGAGGCTCCCCCCTCCTCATCAGCGTTGACGCCCCGGAAAGCGGCGGCGGCTGTTTCCCTTTCCGTCCCTATGAACTGCTGCTGCTGTTGCTGCAAAAGGGGGGAAGAGCTTATTTTGGCCCAGGCTGCATTCTGCACTCTGCACATGCTCAGAGGAACCCTCGCCTGAACGAATTGCAACAGCAGCAGCAGCAAGGCCTGGACTCCAGCTCAGCCTCCCTTTTTGGGACAAGGGTGAGGTGAGACCTGGCCCTGCTTCATCCTTGGCAAGGGCTTGGGAATATTTTTTTATATATATAAAACAACAAAAACAATACTTTCTGCACATGCTCCAGAGCATTTTTTCTTTTTCATCCTATTCCTTCTTTTAAAAAAAATCCTGTTTCTTTGCTTCTCTTATTATTATCATTTTAAAGAAAAAGGAAAGCTCTCTGTACATGCTCCAAAGCAGTTTTGTTTTTCATCCTGATCCTTCTTTAAAGACAACCCTGTTCCTTTGCTTCTTTTCTTATTCTTCTAAAAAAGGAATGCTTTCTGTACATGCTCCAGAGCACTTTTCTTTTTCATCCTGTTCCTCCAACCATTTGCTCTTTTATTCTTCTTCTTCCCCTTCTTTTTTAATCCTTTTTAAGACAAAGGAAAGCATTCTGTACATGCTCCAAAATATTTTTATTTTTAATCCTCTTCTTTTATCTCCTTCTTTTTCGTTTTAAGAAAAGGAATACTTTCTGTACATGCTCAGAAGCATTTTTTATTTTAATCCTGTTCTTCTACCTATTTTCCCTTTTCTTCTTCTTCTTCTTCTTTCAGAAAAAGGAATACTTTCCTTACATGCTCCAAGACATTTTTCTTTTTCATCCTGTTCCTCCACATTTTCCCTCATCTTTTTTTAAGGAAAAGGAATAATTCTGTGCATGCTCCAAGGCATTTTCCTTTTCAGTCCTGTCCCTCCACCCTTTGCCTCCTTTCTTCTTCTTCTTTTCCCATTCTTCTTTTTAAGAAAAAGGAATACTTTACATGCACCGAGGCATTTTCCCTTTTTCATCCTGTTTCCTCAGCCGTTGCCTCTTCTTTTTCTTTTTGAGAGAAAGGAATACTTTCTGTACATGCTGAACAGCTTTAAACAACCGCAACAAAAACCATGTCCTTCATCCCTTTGCCTTTTTGGACCAATTCCTATTCTTATTCTTTTTCTTCTCCTCTTCCAGACAGCTGGGTGTTGAAGTGAGCCTGCTTGCTTCCTGGGGTGCCAGTGGCACTCTACATATGTTCAGAGGCATTGTTGGCATCTCCATGCAGAATGTGTTAGGGAACGCAGGGCCAACTTTTCAGCTGAAGCTCTTCAGATCTCAGTCTTGGATGGTGTGGACTCATCATACACACACACACACACACACACATGCACACTTGTAGTTATAGATTTTCAGAATGAAAAGAGCCCTCCCACCTGTTTCTCTGCCTCACTGAGGTGCATCTACACTGTAAAGATAATTCAGCGTGACACAACTGTAACTGCCTGGGATTTGTAGTTTGGCGAGGGACCAGCCGGCTTTGGCAGAGAAGGCTAGAAGACCTTGCAAAACTACAAAGTCCAGGACTCAACAGGATGGAGCTGCAGCACTTAAAGTGGTGTCAAACTGCATTATTTCTACAGTGTTGGTGCACCGTAAGACAAGGGTGGTTTATTTTCTTTCCAGCTTTCTTTTCAGCCCCTTTTGGAAACTGGCTGACCAGTCTCTCCTTCCCTCCCTAACAGGATCGCCACATTGTCCTGGGGACCATCACAGTTTGATCATGGATGCCAAAACAGAAAAGATTGCAGAGGAGAAAATGCAGGTATGAGTTGAAAGAAGAGAGAAGTAATCCAATTTGAGACTGCTTTAACTGCCCTGGCTTAGTGCTAGGAATCCTGGGACTTGTAGTTTGTTGTGGCACCAGAGCTCTGACAGAGAAGGCTAAATGTCTCACAAAACTACTCAGAGCAGCCCCCAATGGCTCATAGCAGGTGGGAAATTTGTCTCCAGAACCTTTGAACCTCACCCCCCACAATAAATTGAATAGACTAGAAGGGAATGTTAAACACTTAATTGGGTTCTGTTGAGGTACATTTACGGACTAATGACACACTGCACATTTGGGAATGTAATTTACTTTAAAATGCATGTTTAAATGAAGCATGGATGCTACATTTTCATTCCCCTTTCGTTTTTTCCTTCAGGATGTGGTAGAGGAGTATCTGGATAACATGAACAATAAAACGGATGAGTCAAGAGACTGTGAACAGGTGCTGCAAGGAGACAGCAAAGAGAATGAACAGGCAACCATCAATTCATTACTAGTAGGAATTACATTCTCCTTTTCCAGCACCTTGATCTTGTTGCACTAAATTAGGAAATCATCCCTTAGATGCAGTGACAGGCAAGTCTGGGTAGAGCCAGCTAGTTACAGCTCATGGAGTTCTGTTGGTGGGGTCTATAGGGGGGCCCAAGATAGGAATCAGAGGCTTGAATAGAGATAGGACCAGTCAGGAATAGAGATGGGGCCAGGTAGAAAAAGAGATAGGACTGTAGAGTGTAGATTTGAATTGCAGTTTTACTTATGCTCAGGAGTTGAAAATTATAGTATTGAATTGTATCGAGGGCAAAGTTTGGCAGGATGAAGGATTCAGGTCATGTCAGATTCTCTGCTCTGGAATGTAAACAACCCTGAAATGGCTCCTAAGTGAAGATATAACCCAAATAAAAAGAAATACTGCAGAGACAGTTTGGAGACAATAAAAAAGAAAACATATTGATAATAGTTTGACTGGTGGGTACGCACGAGGAATAGAGACATATGTTATTTATTTGTGATCTTCCCAATGTTTTGGAACTCCATTTCCCACCAGCCCCAGACACCTTGGCCAGTGGTGAGAGATCAGGGTTTTTCCACCTCCAATACAAAGGGTGGGGAATGATAAAACAGGAGGACTACCTCAAGACGGTGAAAGGTAACCTTTTGGAAACGAAATTCATTTCCCTTCATCCATAGCCACACTGGCCAGTAACAAGAGCTGTTGAGAATCAGAGTTCATACCCACTCCTGCCTTAGTACAGCTGTTCCCAACCAGGTGTTGTCTATTTATGCTCCAACTTCCATTACTCTTTACCATTTACCATGTTACCTGGGGTTGGTGGGTACTTCAGTCCACAAAGTTTGTTAATTGGCAGATTAGGAAAGCTGCATTAAAGATAGGTTCAGCGGCTTGCCCGATCATTTCTTCTCATAGAACAGAAGTATTATGTCCTATTTAGCATTTGGCAAGAAAGTTTTATTATTCTAGATTACCAGTAGGAACTGCAGCAGAAAATTGCAGCATAAATTGTTTCTTCCTTCAGGATTGCAGCTTTGATAGTTTCAGAAGAGCAGTATACAAATAAAGTATATTATTATATTAAGTATATTATCCTGTTTCATTTTCCCACCAAAACTAGCCAGTCAGCTTTCCAAAGCTACTGCGCATGTTTTCAAGGTCTCTTCTCCTTCCTGTGCTCCAGATACTGTATAGGGTTTTTACTTAACTATCTTTCACACATTTGCAAACTTTGAGTTTCCTGAAGTTTGCTGATAACGCCTTTTAATTCATTAGTGGTGCCTGTTTGAACACATAAAGGAACAGCACTCAGTGTGGACAATGGAAATAGAAGTAATTGCAATGAATTACAATAGGTGTAAGATGGGTTATCCCCTTAAATGTTATTTTTTGTTAAAATATTTTTAATCCACCCTATTTTGATAATATCTATGGGAGGGTACATTTTAAATGTAAGCCAAATTAAAGCCATTGTGTGCTCTCACAGCCTAGACATGGCTTCACCTTGGGCCTCAAAAATTTGGAGAAGAGCCACTTTTTAATTTGATACTGGAATTAGGCCTTTGTCAGTGCCAGTCTGGCCTCTGGGGGATTCTACAGCTGGAGCATCACAGCAGACTCTTTAAAATGGCTTTCTTTGGTCTTAATTGCAGTTGTTTAACAGGCACTTTGTTCTAGGAGGTGGACCATTTTTCTGGGTTTATGGATGGACAGTTATCTGCTTCCCAAGATACTCCCAGTCTTTCTTCCTCACTACAGGATCATGAGGTAGGGGCATAGTAAATTGTTTACAACAATTGTTATACACAGCGGATCCTGGAACCAAACCCCAGCGTATAACAAGGGTCCACAGTATTCCTTGCCTATGAAGACCTTTCCTGTGAAATTCATAGAGTTGCTATAAATTGACAGGCAAGTTGAAGTCACATCCCTATTTTTCACCATGTAGTGGTTTAAAACAGAAGGGTAACTCTGGTTCTTTAACCAAAATGGTGAAAGGTCTGGAAACTGTGCCCTATAAGGGATGGCTTAGGGAGCTGGGTATATTTAGCCTGGAAAAGAGAAGTTTAAGAGGTGACGTGATAGCCATGTTTAAATATTTGAAGGGAGGTCTTATTGAGGATGGAGCAAGCTTGATTTCTGCTGCTCCAGAGACTACAAAATGGAGCAAGGGATTCAACCTACAGGAAAAGAGATTCAAGCTAAACATTAATAAGAACTTCCTGATAATAGGAGCTATTTGACAGTGGAAAACGCTGTCTCTGAGAGTTGTGGGGTCTTCTTCTTTGGAGGTTTTTAAACAGGCTGGATGGCCATCTGTCGGGGGTGCTTTGATTGTGTGTTCCTGTATGACAGAGTATTAGACTTGATGATCCTTGTGGTCTCTTCCAACTCTGTGATTCTGTCATTCTATGTCACCTTAGTTTTAGCAAGTAAAAACCAATACAGTATATATCTTTGGAGGTTTTTTAAACAGAGGCTGGATGGCCATCTGTCGGGGGTGCTTTGATTATGCATTTCTGCACAGTGGGGGATTGGACTGGGTGACCCTTGAAGTCTCTTCCAACTCTAGAATTATATTCCTGCAGACTGGCAGACAGAAAAGTATAAAGGGAATCAGTAACAGGACTGTCCTCATGCACTTTTCTCATTGAGTTCTTTGAACCACAGAAATGTCAGTGGTGCTCTGATTTGGAACAAAATTCAGTGATTTCCCCCTCCCCCCTCTTTCTTTCCCACTTCCCTCCCCAGGAATCAAAGGAGACTCTGACAGACCTCTTAGAAACTGGAGAAAACAGGATTAAAACAGAGGATGAGAGTAGCAGTGAAGAATTAATAACTGAAGATGCCAAAGAAGATGAATACAGAAACCATGACAAGGTACTAATGAGCTTTTGGTAGTTTGTAGGGGGAGGAGAAATTGCTTTCTTGGACAACAGCTTTCAAAATCTCCTAGATAACATGGCCTGAGTCCATGCTGATTGAGGGATTCTTGGAGTTACAGTCCAGTGAAGGGACCTGACCTCAGGATGTTGCTGTCTGTCTTCCTCTGTCTTCACAACAGCCTTGTGAGGTGTTTTAGAAGTTTGGAAGCAAATAAATTTGTAGCTGACCCTGATTCTGGGTCACTGGGCGTGTTTCTACACTGTAGAAATGCAGTTTGACACCACTTCAACTGCCATGACTCCATCCTGGGATTTGTAGTTTTGTGATACGCTGGCACTCTTTGGCAGAGAAGGCTAAAGACCTTGTTAAACTACAGTTCCCAGTATTCTACAGGATGGAGCTACAGCACTTAAAGTGGTGTCAAATTGCATTATTTTCTATAGTATAGATGCATGCTGTATCATGGATGGAAAGCCAGCATTCTTTGCTCCTCATTTTGAGACAGGAAGAAATGAGCACTTTTAAACTACACAGTTTGATTCCATGTCAACTGGCTTGGTTTCATTGTGTGGAATCCTGGGATCTGCAGTTTCGAAAGGGGTATGTAGAATTCTCAATCGGAAAGCTCTGGTGCCTGACAAAACTACAAACCCTAGGATTCTGTAGGTTGCACCCATAGCAGTTCCAAGTGGAATCTGAGTGCTATGTTTGTGTTATATTAAAGGTCCCCTGGAAGTTATCATTTAACCATAGTGCAGCATAGTTGTTAGGATGTTGCTTTGTCATGCAATTCTTGCGTGATCTTGGATCAATCATGCACTCTCTAAGGCTGGCTGGCTGGCTTACCTCACATGGTTGTTGTGCAGAGAAAGTGGGGAGAAAGAAGATCTATTGAGCTCATTGGAGGGAGGGTGGGATACAAATAAATAAATAGGTTCCTATTTTGTCCAACATGGGAAGAAACAAAGTTATTAAACTGTAGATCTGAAGTTAGTTTACTGTCATAGTTTATTCCAAAGCTGAAAACTATAATTTGCTGGTTCAGATGTAATGGAAAACTGTGCTAAAAGAGAGCCTTTCTGGTGTACTCATGACTTTGCAAAAGAAGGAGCAAAGGGACCACAAGTGTCCAAAAGAGGCTTACTCAAATCTTTAATTTATTTAATCATGATATGCTGATTCATTGTGCTGTTTTTCAACTTGGTTTGAGTGTTGTCTTATTTGAAACTTAGGCCTGTTATAGACGGGCACCCTAGGACGGACTCAGTCTCTTCCAGACGCCCCTAACCCTAGCACGGACTGAGTCTGTAACAAATGGCGGCGGCCGTTCCACACGGCCGCCACCATTTTGACGTAACGGACACTCTGCGTCCGCACGTCGCGCGACGGAAGTGATGCCGCGAGTGCGCAACTAGCGCCTTGCGGCGTCTCTTCTGGGCCGCAAGAAGGACCGTCTTAATGAAATTTCAGGATGGTGAAATATTGACTATACTCTTGCATTACAATGAGCCATAATGTGGTTTGTTGAAATGTGGTTTGTTATGATGTGCAGACTCACTTCTGCTAGCCAACCAAAGTTTGTTAATTAGCAAACCATATTCAGAACCCACATTTATTAGTTTTTTGTGGGTTTTTCGGGCTCTGTGGCCATGATCTAGCAGAGTTTCTTCCTGATGTTTCTCCAGCAGAAAACTATGGATGCCGGCCATGAAAGCCTTCGACTTCCCATGTTTATTAGATTATGCATCATGCTTTCTTTAAACCATAGCTGTTGTGACATGGCTTGTCCCTGGTTTGTTCGCTAGCAGTCCACCCACCATGAAACAGAGGCATACAAAATTTCTAGGGCAGAAGCAAACCAGTCATGGGGAAGATAAGGCATGGTTTGTTTGTTTAATCATGCACGTCATAGCTTAAACAACAAACCATAATTAACACACGTGGTGGCTTATTGTGATTTACAAGTGTATCCATTGTTTGATTGTGTTATTAATCTTTAATATTTTTTAAAATAGAGGCAAAGTCAGCAAAAGAAGAGCCTACCTTTTGGTTTTGTTAACAGTACCGTTTTCCCCCTTTTTATTCAAAGGTGTCAGTTGATACAGAAGTGATTGACCCTAAAACAGAGGGGGATGCAGAGGATGGACAGGGAGAGAACAACAGCAAGGAGATAGTGGTAAGTTTCTAGGATGCCCTCCTGTCTCTGTTGTGTGGAGTACCTACCACCTCAAATAGCCAAGGTCTGCTTTTTTCCGAAAGCTTCAAACTGTGGTCAAGCTAAATTAAGATGTCATCTGCTTATTATGCTTTCTTCCCATTAGACATATGAAAAACTAGAACAAAAACATAAAAAATACAGGGAGAAAAAACTTGGGTGTTGTTGATTTTTCCTGCTTCCATTTTTTCCCCCAAGCTAACCTTTTGCTGGAAAAATTATGGGATTTTTTAAAATTATGAATGCATTTAAAGATGTTCCTATATTTACATCCCTCACATTATTTCTAAAAGCTACATAGTGGTTAGATTTTTGTTTAAGGCTGCTGGCACGCTGGAGAAATTAAAGCAGTTTGACACCACTTTAACTGCCATGACTCAGTGCTACGGAAATCTGAGATCTGTAATTTTGTGAGATATTTAGCCTTCCCTGTCAGAGAACTCTGGTGGTCCATGAAACTATAAATCCCAGAATTCCATAGCATATTTTTCTCATTTTTTTCTTTTTCTCAGTTGTCTGGTGTTTTTATCTTTTTGTGGGACAGGTGACATGAAGGTACAGATACACACACACACACAGAATCATAAGCTCTCTTAGTAGCAGTGTGTTGATATGACATGTAAACTGTCATTCCAACTGAGAGGTTATCATTTAAAAATGTGCTATTATCCGTTGGAACATCTTGTGGCAATTAGTTCCACAAATCCAATTCTGCCTTAGGCAGTGTTATACTGTTGAACCTTGACTTTCTCAGCTTTAAATTTTGCAAATTTGATTATTTGTTAGTTTGCCATCAATAATTAAATGCAATTTTTTAAAAAAAAGGTTTTGTAGCCTATTGCAGAAAATCACAGACAACATACATAGATTAGAAAATGTAGCGAAAACTAAAAAAAAGTTTAGTAACTCATAAATGCATGAAATAACACTGAGTATCCCTATTTCCCCATCCACCTCAGAGCCTTGCCTAGCACTGGTCACCCTGCTGTGGCTGCATTCCTCCTCTCCAGCCATGTCCAGGACTACGAGGCCTGGCATGCCCCACTACAGTAGGATGGAACTCGGGTTCCTTTGCCGATAGAAATAGCAACATAGACTGGGGTCCAAAACATACAGCAAGAATAATTCAGTTTGAAACCACTTTAACTGCCCTGGCTCAGTGCTAAGGAATGCTAGAAATTGCAGCTTTTAGTGGCAGCAGAGTTGTCTGACAGAGAAGGCTAAATGCCTCACAAAACTACAGTTCTCAGAATTCCCTAGCATTGAGCCAGGGCAGTTAAAGCAGTCTCAAACTGGATTATTTCTGCAGTGTGTTTAAGATGGGGGGGGGGGGGGGGGGGGTTAGAGATATTCATGATTTTTCCACTTTTGCAGCAGTCCTGTATCCCAAACACATGCGAATGTAGAGGGCCGACTACTTCTTTCTACTTATCTCTTCACGTCTTGTCTTGCCTTATGCAACAAGTTTATTGATTAGTCAATTGACCATATCAACAACTGATCATATCTACAATAAAATACATGATATCAAAATACATACAGGGATAAAACTGAGTCACTCCTTGAACTCATAAAATTAACTAAAAAGTTAAAAAGTAATGATTCCACTGGACTTTTGCTTTCTAGAAAAAGCAAAAGTTTTTCTTCTGTGCATCTTACTGTTTATGTCCTTTCTTCCCCCTTCTTCCCTGCAGGAAGCTGGAAGCATCAAGAGCAGGTAAGAACCAGGCTGTTACATGGCCATTTTTTGAGTTCTGTATTTCTGTGCAGCTGATTCTCCTCCTTCTCCAGTATCACAAATTTTCTCTTCCTTCAGTCAACCTGGAGTAGTCCTTGGTGATATGTGACCGTCTTAAAATGTTTTCTTCCAGTTTCTCTCATAAGGGAAAAGGAGCCAGAAGGGATTTCAAGTTGTAAGGAAAATGAAACACCAGTGCAGTGGGGCATCTATTAGTTTGTTTGTTTTACTGGTAATATGATTCCAGGACCCGCTATGTCAGGGGTGGGGAGCAATCCATTGGCCCACAGTTCAGCCCTCTAGCATTCCCTAGATAACCATGCTCCCTTCCCCATTACATCAGTAGCAGCTGATGGCTTCTAAGTCTGTGGGTAGTGAATCTGCTCTGGGTTCTAGTCTGAATTTTGAAGAAGTGATCCAAATTTGCCCTAATTTCTCTCTCTTAATCACCAGGGAAGATGAGGAGTCTACGCCTCTTAGACTAGAGGACATAAGGCAGCGGTATGGTGATTTCTGTCAGAACAGCACTGCCTTCCAGGAGATGATGTTGAGACTCAAAGGTGATTCTTTTTCAGTTCAAGGTTATTGACAAGCTGGAGCGTGTCCAGAGACGGGTGACCAAAATGGTGAAGGTGGAAACCAGGCCCTATATGGACCAGTGTAAGGAGCTGGGTATGTTTAGCCTAGGGTAGAGAAGATTAACAAGGGACATGATAACCATGTTTAAATATTTAAAGAAATGTCATATCAAGGATGGAGCAAGCTTGTTTTCTGATGCTTTAGAGACAAGGACACGGAACAATGGATTCGAGCTACAGGAAATAAATTTCACCTAAACCTTAAGAACTTCCTGATGGTA
The DNA here is from genome assembly GCF_019175285.1 of Sceloporus undulatus. NCBI lineage: Eukaryota > Metazoa > Chordata > Lepidosauria > Squamata > Phrynosomatidae > Sceloporus > Sceloporus undulatus. The sequence continues at coordinate 10,534,925 of NC_056523.1, forward strand.
ACACATGTTCAACAGTAGAATATGCTGCCGTGGTGTGTGGTGGAGTCTCCTTCTTTGGAAGTTTTTAAACAGAGGCTGGATGGCCATCTGTGAGGAGTGCTTTCATTGTGTGTTCCTGCATGGCTAGAGGTTGGACTGGATGGCCCTTGGGGTCGCTTCCAACTCTAGGATTCTGAGATATGGTGTCTGGAATTTTTATGGCATGACAGTATAGCCATATATGCACATCATGGTAAACGTTCATGTTACCCTGCCTCAAGCCTTGAGGAAAGGCGACAAAGAAATATTTTTATTGTTTTTGTTATCATCATCATCTATGCTTATGAACTGGACTAGAGATAATCAAATGATTAAGAAAATAGGAAGTGCCCTGCTGGGTCAGGACTAAAACTGTATCTAGTCCAAAATTTTGTTCATATAGTGATCAGTCAGCCCCCTCTAGGTCCCCTGATGAGAAACAATTACAGACTGGTCTCCCTTTTACCGTTCTTGGGCAAGGTGATCGAGAGGGCAGTCGCCTTTCAACTCTACGCTGTCCTGGATGGAGCTGATTATCTGGACCCATTTCAGACTGGCTTCAGAGCAGGATACGGAGTTGAGACGGCCATGGTCGCCTTGATCGATGGGCATCGACAGGGGAAGTGTGACCCTGCTGGTGCTCTTGGACATCTCAGCAGCCTTTGATACCATTGACTATGGTATCCTTCTGGAACGCCTGAGAGAGTTGGGTATTGGGGGCACTGCACTCCAGTGGTTCTGTTCCTACCTCTCAGACAGATTCCAGATGGTGAGGCTGGGGGATAGTTGCTCCTTTAAAAGAGAACTGACATCTGATGTCCCTCAAGGCGCCATTCTGTCCCCCATGCTATTTAGCATTTACATGAAGCTGCTGGGAGAGATCATCCGAAGACACGGAGCACAGTGTTATCAGTACGCTGATGACACCCAGATCTACCTCTCTATGTCTCCGACTGATACAGTGACTAATGATACATCTCTCCACTGGATACCTGCCTGGCTTTAGTAATGGGCTGGATGAGGGAAAAGAAACTCAGACTGAATCCAGAGAAAATGGAGGTACTCGTGATAGGTACCCCAAGTCCAGGGACGGAGATTTTTCACCCAGTCCTGGATGGGGTCACACTTACCCCTAAGGACAAAGTCTGCAGTTTGGGAGTACTCCTGGATCCATCTCTACAGTTATCATCTCAAGTGGATGCGATGGCCAGGATTGCTTGGTACCAGCTTAAGTTGATACGCCAGCTGCGTCCCTACCTGGACCGAAAGGACCTTGAAATGGTGGTACACGCACTGGTAATCTCTTGCTTACATTTCTGTAATTCACTCTACATGGGGCTACCTTTGTACCAGGTTCGGAAGCTTCAGCTAATTCAAAATGGAGCAGCCAGATTGATTACTGGAACTTCCAGGTCAGACCATATAGCACATGTCTTAAAATCCTTACACTGGCTGCCAATCAGCTTCCGGGCGCAATACAAAGTGTTGGTGATTACCTTTAAAGTCCTACATGGCTTGGGCCCGAGTTACTTGAGGGAACACTTCTCCCTACACAATCCGCTCCACACCCTCAAGACAACAGGGAAGAGCTTATTAGACTATCCAAAGATCAGATTATCAGCTATTTCTAAAAGAGCATACACAGCTTTGGCCCCCACGTTATGGAATAATCTGCCAGAAGTGATCCGTCTTATTACGACCTTAGACGCCTTTAAGAAGGCACTAAAGACAGATCTCTTCCGGCGGGCATATCCATCTGACCTTCTATAAAGAATGATGGAAAAACCTACTTCCAGTTAAAATGGTATAACCTGACCGCTGCCCTGTGATTGTTGTAATGAGATTTTATATCGTTTGATGTTTTTATGATGTGTATTTTAGATATGATTGCCATCGTATGGAGATTTCTGGTATGGAGATCCGTTGGGAGAAGTGGGAAAATACAAATAAACTAATAATAATAATAATAATAATAATAATATAGGAAGCCCACCAGTAAGACAAGTGCAACTGCAGTCTCCATCACTGACTATCCTAACCATTATTATATAGATAGCTTGATTAGTAACCATTGATGTTCCCTTAACCTTCACAAAATTTATTCTTTTCTCCATTTCTATTTGTCCCCTGTTTGTTTTGTCATATTCTGTTTCAGGGTAAGGAACTAGGGAAACAAGGTATAGACATGTTCCAAAAGTTACATGTAATGACATGCCATGGTTTAAACAAGCCCAAATTGGTATACTAACAATAAAACTATGATATCTATGCATGGTTTGTAGCTGGCTAACAAACTGTGTTTTGTTTGTGTGGGCTCGTTTGGCTGTAACAATAAGCCAGAATACAACAAACTGTAACCTGGTTTACCATTATATGATGATGTAGGGGCTAAACAGACCACCCCTTTGGAGTGGCCTGCCGCAGCCCCCTTTCCTCACTGGATCAGGGCTGCGGCCACTACACCCCACAGCCCTGATTGAGCACCCTGCCGGCTCCAAAAAGAAAGGCAAAATGTCTCTCCTTTTAGTGCCGGCGAAAAGACGCCTTTGCCACCATGGTGCCAGCTTTTCAGTGATCTTTTGGTGCAGTGCGTTTAAATGCTGTGCCAAAGGAGCGCCATGACGTCCTTAACCATGCGGTCGAGCATTAAACACGGATCTATTCAGCCCCTTACTCACTAAGAATATCAGAGGGTAAATGGGACCAAAGATCTATTTAGTTTAATAGGCTTTGGAGGAGAAGTCAGAGCGCAGTAATAAGAAAACATGCTTTGCATGTGGAAGATCTCAGACTTAACATATATACTTGCCTATAAGTCGAGACATTTATGCCCCAAATTTGGCCCTAAAATCCTGGGTCAACTTATATACAGGTCAATACATAATACTGCTTAGAAAGGTCCTGTAACAAGCACCACCCGATGCCTCACTCTTTGTGCCTCGAGACAGGAGTTTTTTCTTGCATGTATGTGTGAAAGAGGTTCCCAGTCCGATTTGATAGCCTTCTCTTCACATCAAAGAAACACCCCTTTTAGCTTTTCTTCTTCCCCTTCCCAGTTTGATCTGAAAGCCTTCTCTTCCCATCAAAGAAACACCCCTTTTAACTCCACTTCTTCCCCTTCCCAGTCCAGTTTCAAAGCCTTTTAACTCCATTCAACACCCCATTAAACTCCACTTCCTTTCCTCTCCAACCTGATGTTAAAACCTCTCCTCCAGTACCAGGGAAGTGGTATTAGGTGGTCAGATGTCCAGAGAAAGAAAAGAAGCAACAAAAGTGGTGTTTTCCCCTTTCCATCCTTTGTTATAGCCCCCTAAATTTTACCCTCAACATATCCATGATTTTGACCCTGAAACCTTCCCTTGACTTACACTTGAGGTTGATGTGTACATGAACCTGTATGGTAGTTCCTTCTTCTTCTGAGATTTAAGAAATTATGCATGATATTGAGAAGGTAGAGAAGTTTAAATTCCTCTCTCATAATACTGTGGGCTCATTTAATGAAGCGGAATGGTGAGGGGTTTCAGGACACATCATTTAACTGTGGAACTCACTGCCACATGAGGTAATGATTACTACCAACTCAGATGGCTTTAAAAGAGGATTAGACAAATCTGTAGAGAGTACAGTTCTCAGCAGGTACTAATTGTGAGGGCTTCTTTGATTCCCCTAGGTTGATCTGAATGACTCCCATCCCTTGTCTACCTTGACCTTGTGTCCCTGTACCTGATTTTGAATTCTCTTTTATTTTTTCTGACATCTGCAGCCGGCTGGTTATGCCAGAACAATGAAGGGGCGAGTTCACTGGCTAGTTCGGAGCGACTTCAGCTGAACAGGATGATGTGGGGGGGAGATGAAGTCAGCTTCTGCCGGGATGAGAGACAGGCCGGAGCTTCTGTGGTCCGCTCACTGGAGGACCGAGGGCCAATCTCCATTCCATTTGGAGGAGGCTTTTTCGATTTCAGTGAGTTTGCGATCCAGCAGGGCTTCCTCCAGAAGAAGGGCCAGGAGATCTCGAAGACTTTTGGGACAAGTCTGAGTCAAACTCCGTTGCTGCTTGGTGGCCCGGACAAACCCCTGCCGCCTGTGGTGGAGAAACCGTACAAATGCAACGAGTGTGGCAAGAGCTTTGGGAAGCGGTCAACCCTGAATACGCATGGGCGGACCCACACGGGGGAGAAGCCCTTCAAGTGCTCCCACTGCGACAAGCGCTTCAGTCAAAGCTCCCACCTCCAGCTTCATGAGAGGACCCACACGGGGGAGAAGCCCTACAAGTGCCTGCTATGCGAGAAGAGCTACAACCAGCGCTCCAGCCTCATCATTCATGAGCGGAGCCACACGGGGGAGAAGCCCTACACTTGCTTGGAGTGTGGGAAGAGTTTTAGCCAGAAGGCCACCCTGGTCCTCCATGAGAAGAGCCACCGGGGGGGAGAAGCCCTACAAGTGCCTGGAGTGTGGCAAGGGCTTCAGCTTGAGCGCCGACCTCATCCGTCATCAGAGCATTCACACAGGGGAGAAGCCCTACACCTGCTCTGAGTGCGGGAAGAGCTTTAGCCAGAACTCTCACCTCATGGCACACATCCGGACCCACACAGGTGAGAAGCCCCACAAGTGTGTGGAGTGTGGGAAGGGCTTCAACTGGAGCTCAGAGCTGATCGCCCATGAGCGGACCCACACGGGCGAAAAGCCTTACCAGTGCCTCTACTGTGAGAAGAGCTTCAGTGTCCGATCGAGCCTCAGCAAGCATGAGCGGACGCACACGGGTGAGAAGCCCTACATCTGCCTCCAGTGTGGAAAGGGCTTCATCCAGCGCTCCAGCCTGGTGGCCCACGAGAGGTCCCACACAGGTGAGAGGCCCTACATGTGCCTAGATTGTGGAAAGTGTTTCCGGGAAAGCTCCCAGCTCATCGCCCATGAACGGACCCACACCAGTGAGAAACCCTATCTCTGTCCAGACTGCGGGAGCTGTTTCAAGGCCAAGGCAGCCCTGATCCGGCACCAGCGCAGCCACCTGGGCATGAACTCCTTTATATGTGCCGACTGTGGGAAGATCTTCTCCTCCAGTGCAGAGAACCCAGAGAAGTGCCCCGAGTGTGTGAATCTGACCCTGATGTCAGCCCTCTCCCAGGCCTCAGAGGAGGCCTACCTGGAAGCAGCAGCAGGAGGAACAGCTGAAGCAGAAGCCCTGCAATGAAGGTGTGAATGGCTTCCTTTTTTCTTCAGTTCACTCCAGATCAAAGCTGGTGCCGAGTCAGATGAGAAAATAGCGTAAAAAAGAATCATGGCATAGCCATTTCATCATTTGAGGGAGGCTGCTGTAGGCTTAATTACCTCTTCCAAAGAGTTACTGTCTAGGTGGTACAGTCCTCCCTCGTGTTCTGTGCTGGCTGCCTGTTTCCTTCATCCTTTTAATTTGTTACTTTCCCATCTCTCTCTCTCTGTGACCCACTCTTTGCTATATATCCCACTTACCTCTTCACCATGCTTTTTTTTGGGTGTGGGGGGTACTGTATTTATTTTGTGGGGAAGTGAGAAGAGGATCTGTGGAAGGATGAGATTGTTACCTTGCAATATGCCATCATTTTCTCCTTTGGCTCCCAAGTAGCTTGGGAGCAGAAAGTGTCCTAAAATTCACGTTTCCTGTTGGGTTAAGGGGGAAAGTGGTTGTTGGGGGAAAGATACCCATCTGTCAGAGACTAGCGGGTAGATTAAGTACAGTCTACTGCCAATATGATACTTTTTGTCTTAGTTTTCCTGCTTCAAAACAACAATCCAATCTGAAATATTGTTCCTTATGAGGAAGAAACATGGATATGGTTGAGACCTTGTTGGCACCATTTGGAGATACATTCTTGACCCTGTCATCACTAAGTTGCGAACCCTGAAGCAGACTATAATTTTGCAAATGCTTCCCAATTACTTCTACCCAATTTTTTCATGGAATGAAGCTATAAAGAATTTCTGGCCAACAAAGGCAAATCTGTGATGGACACCTAGAAACACACTTGAAAATACTTTCTCTGATCAGTGCTGTATGCGAGTGACTGTGTTTTTGCATATGAAGAACAGACCAGTCACTGAGCAAACCTGGGTTTAAACAAATCCCATTTGATTGTGGGAACAGAATTCTTTTTCTGTCTCAGCACTTGGGCTGGCAGGTTCAATTGGCAATATGTGTTATTTATTTTATATATGGATATATAGCTATATATGTATACATAGACATGAATTTTCTCCTCTTTGTCATGACAAAAGATTGGATTTGTTACTGGGATATCTTGGCGATATCCTGCTTTTTCTCCTGTGTTCATCCAGTCTGTCTGGTGAAATGAAGAGAATTAACCTTAGGATCTGCTCATGCCGCACAAAGAGATGGAGGAATCCTTGGAAGTTGCGATGTCTTGTGCCACCACTAGTGGGAGACATGGCATTCTCCAGCGTCAAAAACTCAAGGAAAGTAGACAGCGAGCATGTTGGGTTGAAAGGTTCTAGGCTACCTCATTACTTGCTCTGCTGCTTGCGTATGATTTGTGTAAAGCAGGGGTGGGACTTATGCTGACCCTGAAGGCCATTTTTGGTGGCCCATGGCCTCCTTCCTCTGCCCCTTCTTGTTTATGCCATTTTTCAACACTCTAATGTGATAAAGTTCCCCAGAATTTTCCAGCCCCTGCTATAAAAAATCATCATGTCTCCATTTTAGTTCTGAGGTTGTATACGCCATTGGTGAGTGGGAGGTGCGTTCCGCTGGCGACTGGAGCATGTTGTGAATGATATTTCCGTTTGGCTTGGACCAGGAAAGGTAACTAAAGCCTGAAGCAGATGGGTCAAAAGGAGCGGCCTCTAGCTGCTTTGGGGACGTGGTGTGCAGATGATGCATACCTCCAGTGTGGCTGGAAGGTAAAGCTGCCAGCAAAAGGAGCAGTGAAAAACTCCTTGCTGGTGGCCTCTAAGAGCAGGTTGTTTAGTTGCCACAGTCTCAGCCAGATCCAGGCTCAATCACAGGCAGAGTGGTGAGAGGCCACTCCTTCATGCCCGTCTGTTTCACCCCTAAGTGGCTGATACAGAATTCAGATGTTTTTTACCCCCAACTGTTAACCCCATAATTCCCCTAGCCTGAGTGGGATAGTCTGATAGAAAAGAAGGCACTTTTCCTATCTCGGGCCATTCTGTGGTACAATAGATGTCCTTCCCCTGGCCAAGTTAACCCTGACCATCATTCCCATGAACCACCATTGCATACTGGTGAGAGCATGGAATGAAGTTGGAGGATTCTGGGCTGTGCTACTACAATTCGAAGGGGTGTATGCTGTAATAGATGCCAGAAACATGATGGGTAGTGAGAAAGAGGTTCTGTCAGTAGCTGAATTGCAGTTGAAAGCCTTCTAGCAGTTGGTTGCCTCCTCCATATCTTCTTTTCCTCCATATCTTCTTTTTTTGAAAACATATCGAGGGGTAGCCGTGTTAGCCATATAGCAAAGTACAGTCTTCTCCAAAATTTACAAAACAGTGATACCATTAATTGGCCACCAAAATGCATATTATACATGTGGTAGAAGCAGTAACTTTTTCTCTTGCTAATGAAATTTAAAGTTTATTTTCTGGACCGAATCTTCCAACCCCTACATAGCCAGAAGGAGGAGAAATGCATGACACCCCTCCATAGTATCTGAACCAAAAATGTAGGAGCTATGACTGACATTGACATTGTCATTTTTTCTTTCTTTCTCCTGTATGATTTTTAGCATGATTGCCTGATGAAAAAGCCAGTGAGGCTTCAAAAGCCTGCAACATGTATAAAATGCATTTTGGTTGGCCCAGTAACGGAATCGCTGTTTTGTGGATATTGGATGATACTGTTTTTTTCCTGAGCAACTCAACATAAGGAATACCTTGTACAACCCTTCTTGCTCTCTCTCATAAAAAACAAACAAACCCTGCATCGTATTCTCTATATGTGGCTCTTATTTCAGGTCACTTGCAGGATTTGGGGATGGCTAGTGATATAGCCCTGTTGGGACTATACCACCCCACAGTCCCATGAGGACTATACCACCTGACATTCCCAAATACTGGAAGTGACTTTGGAAGGCTCTGGTTGCCTGAATGGAGATAGAGGGGGAAATGGGGAAATTGTACTTCTTTCTTTTTATCAGTGCTCCACAGCTCACTATGTATGCATTCTAGGGGTTATTTAATGCCTTTGATATCATGACAAAAGTCAAACATTCTCCCCTATAACTAGAAAGAAAGGGAATGTAATGTTGACTCTTAAATACTGCTCTTGATCATTGATCCAACATCCAAATTGATGGAAATATTTATCTCCCCATTTCCTGAGATCTTGATTTGTATGTCTTTTCTTTTAATATCTTGGATATATTGAGTATCTTTCAAGCACTTGGTTTTTCCTCCTATTTTTATTTCTTAAACTTAATAAAGTGATCTTTAAAAAGCAGAAGATTCCATTCCAGGGATACCTGGATCAGTCTATATGCATATGTTTTGAATTAGCATTTTAATTTTTTTACAGAAACAAACATAACCAACAAACAGTGCATCTATATACAATGAGGCACCAGTATGTTGCCTTGTGTTTCCTGATTCCCCAGCCAAAAAAATTCCAGCTGAGATGGCAGCTATAATAGAGTGTCTTTCCAAAAATCAATGTAAGGGAGATAGAGAGAAAACTAGTCTTTTTATTTGTATAACTAACCAATTTGTACCATGTTGTATAGAATTTGGAGTGGTCTGAGTTACCTGTTTCCATTAGCATGATTTTCCATTAGCATGAGATTATTTTTCCGCTAAGAAAGTGACAAGGCCTTTTATGGTAAGTCTTCTTTCCAATTATTTACACTCTGTAAATGTGCTACAAAATATAAATAATTTGCATTATAAAAAATATGTAGAACCAGCATGGCATAGTGGTTTGAGTATTGGACAGTGACTTTGGAGACCAGGGTTCGATTCCTCGCTTGGCCATGGAAACCCACTGGGTGGCCTTGGGCAAGTCACACACTCTCAGCCGAAGGCAATGGCAAACCTCCTCTGAAGAAATCTTTCCAAGAAACCCCCATGAAAGGTTCACCTTAGGGTCACCATCAATAGGAAATGACTTGAAGGCAAACAACAAAGCTGTTCCAACTCATGATAAACAGTTTGTGATGTAATTTCACTGACTGCTGCAAATACCAAATTTCAGAAATGGAAACCATGGCCACCACATGCAGTAGGAAGCTTACTACAGTGTCTCCAACAATACCCATTTATGTGCATTTCTGAATACACGTTTCCTGAACTAGGCATTTTTGAACACATTTTTGGACCTGAGAACTGCATGACACATTAGGGAATTGCACATAACGTAATAATAATAATAGTTAATAATATTTATTTGTATTTTCCCACCTCTCCCAGGTGGACCAAGGTGGGATTAAAACCTATCTCTGATTTTAATACATTAAAATTACAGTTAAAATCAAAATTTACAAGTGACAGTGAAGTTGTTGTTCATACTATGGAACCACATCTCTGTGAATTCAGTTATTCACACATGTCAGCACTCAAATAAAGATGGAGTCAGCAATGAGGATGTATCCAAAATATGTTCAAGGCATGCAAGTTTTATAGCAGTTTATCTCAAGTCTGTTCGCATCAGTTATTCATGTTGCCAACGATGCAAATCTTTTTTAAAAACAGCGTTTCACCCAGATTATTTTTACTGTTTGAATAATCCCTTAGTATACAAAAGTTTTAAAAATTAAACATACAATTCTATTCAAAGCATAAAGTTAAAACGGCTTAGAACCGGCTTAAAATATGACAAGACAAAAGCATATAACCACATTGAAGCACTAAGAGTGAAAGGCCTGCCTTAATAAAAAGCATTTTTCTGAGCAAAGAGAGCAATGGAGCCTCCCCTGGGAGAGAATTACACAGCCTAGGAGCAGCCACTGAGAAGGCTCTGTCCTGCATCTTCACCAACCATTAACTTTATATCTTTCCTTAAACATTGGTTGAGGTCCTCCATCATCAGCCATAGCTATCACTTTTTTTCCTGTAGTTTCCTCTGCCAATGTGATGCCCCCCCAAAAACTACCTTTTAAGCCAGACAGTGCCCCAGCTGAAGAGTTTCCAAGGCACTTCTTGTTGTGTGCCTTCAAGTTATTTCTGATGTACGGTGACCCTATCATGGGGTTTTCTTGGCAGAGGGGGTTTGCCATTGTCTTCTTCGATGCTGAGAGAGTGTGATTTGGCCAAGGTCACCCAAAGAGTTTCCATCGCTAAGTGGGAATCTAAACCCCTGATCTCCAAAATCCTAGTCCTATGCTCAGACCACTACACCACTAGCTCTCTTCCAAGGCACTACAGATCAGAAAGCAGGGGAATGACAACTGCAAGGATCACAGGAGCATTGAGATAGTCAGCTGGAGAGACCCTTCGGGGTCTTGCCACAACTGCTTCTTGGGACAGCAAGTCATCATTTACCAGTGCCTCAGTCTAAATTCAAAGCAACATTTCCCAATCTGGTGCATTCCTAATACCATGTACTGCAAAACCCACAATTTACAATGAGAATGGCTAATATGTTACGTTCCTAACACATCAGGGGACAGAAGATAGAAAAAAATAGGCAACTATGTGGTGGCGTTGGAATCAGTTTTCTATCACCCAACCTTCTCTTTGCAGGCTGCATGAACTCCTACTCAAGTATGCCAAAATACCTGGTTTTCCTGCCATTTCTCCTTCAAAATGGTGACTGAAAGTGACTGCATCACTTCCTGTTGCCATTTTGTAGGGAGAAACAGAGGGTTAAGGCATACTGCAACTGACAAAGCTCCAGACAAGGAAGCTCGTTTTCACAAAATTGTTTCATGCCCCTCTTTTCTTCCTTTTCCTCTGCCTAGCTGGAGGATTTTTTTAGCAGCATTAGCCTTGAGTTGATGAAAGAGGGCTGGAGAAACACTGCACAGAAAATAATGCAAATGGTGTGGCCCTGCCTACCAGAGGCAAAGCAAACAGCAGCTCCCTCCAACATCCCTTGGTGGGCATGCATTAAGCGAAATGAGGAAAGGAGATTAGTCTGCTTCACTAACTACATCCACACATAACTGTTCCTACAACACAGGCATTCAACAACATTGCCATCTGAACAGCTGCAAACAACTTCACATTTACAGTTTCAGTTTTTCTCCCCCTCCAACAACAAACAGGACGAAAAATCCAAATAAATCTACTAATGTTTGCCATTGTGATCCTTTTTGTCTCAATTAATGTAAAACATTGGGAGAAAAAAATTCTTTCCCATTTTTCAGCAGACTATGGGACGGTGAAAGGGTGACATGTTCTGATTTTTAGAAAGCTTGACTCTATTTAGTGGGCAAACAGGCGGGAATGTTCATTGGAATCAGAAAAGACAAGCAATATACATGAAATGCTAATTCTAAGCTTCAATAATTCTAATTAACATTGGAATTTTTTTAAAAAAAATTCCACAATTCCAATACAAGTTTCTCCAAAGATCAGTTGAGCAATATCACATACTCCTACGTGAGCATGGTTTAGAATAGAACTGACACCAAGAACTAGAGAACTTTCTTATCTGAATGCTTTCCCTAATTTTTCAGAATATGAAATATGTTACAACAGAAAAAGGTCTTGTTCTTTTCTCCCAAGCCTCAGAGTCCCAGAACTTTCAAAGCAAAGCCTCAGCTGTTGGGGGTGTTTGTAAGGGAGTTTCCCCAGCTTTGTGGGTTCTCTGATGTTTAGTGAGAATTGAACTTCGACTGAAACTCTTTCCGCATTCTGAGCATTGATACGGTTTCTCCCCCGTGTGACTTCTGAGATGAGCAGCCAGGTGGTCGCTCCGGTGGAACCTCTTCCCACACTCAGAGCACTTATACATTTTCTCCTCCGTGTGAATTCTTTGATGCAATGTGAGATGCGGACTCTGACTGAAGCGTTTCCCACACTCCAGACACTCATAAGGTTTCTCGCCTGTGTGAACCCTTCGATGTAAAGTCAGGTGTGTACTCTGGTTAAAGCATTTCCCGCACTCCAGACATTTATACGGTTTCTCTCCTGTGTGGATTCTTTGATGAGAAGTAAGGTGTGTGCTCTGACTGAAGCTCTGTCCACACTCCTGACATTTATACGGTCTCTTCCCGGTGTGGATGTTGCGATGTATAGCAAGTTTCCTGCTGTGACTGAAGCTCTTCCCACACACTAGACAGGTAAAGGGTTTTTCTCCTGTGTGAGTTATTTTGTGCAGAATAAAATATGTGCTCTGACTGAAATTCTTCCCACACTCCAAGCACTTGTATCGTCTTTCTCCCGTGTGCATTCTTTGATGCTGAGAAAGGTGTCCACTTTGTCTAAAACCTTTCCCACATTCCAAGCATTTATAGGGTCTCTTCTCTGTGTGAATTCTCTGATGAACATTAAGACGGGACTTTGTGCAAAAGCTTTTACCACACGCTTGGCATTTATTCTCCCTCTTTTCCTACTGTGCCTCTTGTTGGGCTGAGATTTCATGGACCTCTCCACCTTCACTGGCCATCGCTTCACGTCTCTGTTCTTTGGCTGCCATTTTGTGTGTCGGTTGCCTTTTCGGTTCATCTTGAACACTAAGGGTCTCCGCCTTCTTTAGATGTTCAATTTCTGCAGACATCTTGTCTCCTTCTACTTTATTCTCCCTTTCCAACAAACCTGAAATAGAGAAAAAGTGATGCCAATTTTAGAGTCTAGGTAACTGTTCAGGAAGAAAGAAAAATTCAAGGGAAGATGGGAAAGCCAAACAGCTGAACTGGGGTACAATCATAAATTCCGAGCTTTCATAGATTTGGGGCCCATTCAGACAGGCCGAAATAAAGCTGCTTCTGGTCACTTTGGAGGTTTGCTGTTTAAATGACACATGCATCTTAAGAGGCCAGAAGCTGTGCCAAAGCTGCGCTCCAGTCCTTAAGATTTGGCGCAGCTTCTGGCCTCATAGGATGTAGCTTTATTTTGGCCTGACTGTATGGGCTCTAAGTCTACTTCCATAGATGCAATACTGTATACGATATTGTCATTTATACAATTATAATTTATACATTTATACAATTATATATACAATTGCAAAGGGTTCTCATTGCACCTTTGGGACTAACTGAGCAATAGAAGTTGATACCATATTTTGTGTAGATTTGGTTTACTTCCTCAGATGCAACATACAGTCAGCCCTTCATATCCACATATTTTTTTTATTCATGGATTCTAGCATCCACAGTTTGAAAACCTCATGTTACGGTTGCCTTAGTGTTGCCATAAGTTGCAAATGACTTGAAGGCATGCGACAACAGCAACGAACTACAGTACACTACTATGCAGTACCAGTGTGCCATAGTGGTTTGAGTGTTGGACTACGATCTGGAGCCCAGGGTTCGAATACCTGCTCAGTCAGCCCCAGAAAACCCTATGATAGGTTTGCCTTAAGGTAAGTCGCAAACGACTTGAAGACACACAGCAGCAACAACAACAACCCATCAATGTACTATGTAGTATGTACCAGTGTGGTGTAGTGGTTTGAGTGTTGGACTATGACTCTGGAGACCAGGGTATGAATCCTTGCTCAGTCATGGAAACTCACTGGGGGACCTTGGGCAAGTCACACACTCTCAGCCCCAGAAAACCCCAGGATAGGTCACCTTAGCATAGGGTCTTCATAAGCTGGAAAAGACTTGAGTCTCTATATTGGGAGAAAGGTGAGATATAAGAAAGTAATAATAATAATAATATAATGCTCACAGCAGCACTAGTAACAATCCTTGGGTTCTAGTCCTAGGATCCTGGTTGCTGTGCATTGATTTAAGTACTTACTATTTGTAGAGTGTTTTATCAGCTGAGCAGCACATTATGGATCCCCTCCCAGGATCATCATCCTCTTCCCCCCAAAAATCATCCCAACCTCGAAATGCAAACTTTTCTGAGAGAGCTTTGTCCTTCTCTTGCTGCACAATTGTCCCTCCAAGTTCTCACTTGTAGCCCCAGTTTTAATTCTCTAAATACATTCTGCCTCTCTATACCATCTTTTTCTGCCACCCCCAAGATCCACCCAGCACTCCCTGGCTACTGAGCTACATCACAAGATTCAAAATCAAAATCAAAATGCAATCAAACCCACCTTCCCCTCTATTAAGAGAAGGAGGGGGCAGGAACTGATGTCACCAAATTGCAGGTGGCCCTTCCTTCTGAATCCTGCAGACTCTTGCATTTTAACCCTTCCCTGCATCATTGGAGGTCTCCCATTCATAGGGCTGCCACAAGTTGAAGCAACAGTTCATAGCAACATGGAAGGAAATTTGGATCCATCCGCACTGTGGAAATAATGCAGTTTGACACCACTTTAAGTGTCAAGGCTCCATCTGACAAGATCCTGGGATCTGTAGCTTTGTGAGATGCCAGCAGTCTTGGGCAGAGAAGGCGCCAGGCCTTGCCAAACTACAAATACAATGGATCCATAGCACTTAACGTGGTGTCAAACTGCATTGTTTCTACAGTGTGGTGGTGCCTTCAAGGATGATGCAAAGGAAAACAATGCCAAAGAACCTACAAAACTCTAGCAGGCATAACTCTGCTCAAAATAAAGGCTGGATGGATGAGAGAATAGAGGGGGTGGGCAGTGATTCCAGGATAAGGGGTTTTTTGGATCGATTTTTTGACTAAAATTTCTAGACTTATACATGAGTATATACAGTGAGCCCTTGTTATACGCTGGGGTTTGGTTCCGAGATCTCCCATGGATAACAAAATCCCTGGATGCTCAAATCCCATTCAATGTAATGACATAGCAAAATGATGTCCCTTATAAAAATGGCAAATCAAGGTTTGGTATTTGAAATTTATACTTTTTTGGGAACATTTTCAAACCGTGGATGCTTGAGTCAGTGCATAAAAAATCTGTATATACAGGTATTTTAGAAGTAATTGGTGTAAAAATGCTGCATAGGTGGAGAATGAAGTGGATCCCTGCATATCTCACCCATTAGCTGCTGTTTTCCGTGACAGGTTAAGACACGGTGTACTGTATTTCTTAGGGCCTGAGCATCTTATCAGTAGAGGCACAGCAAGCACATTCCAAAGAACGCAAACTCAATATGTTTCTTATCTCACTGGGGTTTGTGGTTCAGTGAGGAATTTCAAAGTTTCCAGTGTCTTCTCTTTAACTTCCACACTTGAACTCTCTGCAGAGTTTTTTAAAAAACTATAAATCCCATTATTCTATTAAGAGGCAACAATGGTAGTTAAAAGGGTCTCAAGGTGCTATAATCGTCTAATGAAACAGGCCATGAAAATGAACTAATAATATATTTATTAGCAAGATTATTATTTTGTTGGCAATGACTGCTATTCAGTTGTTCATTGGCAAAGATTATGATCACGTCCAATGTGTTACAGTACCTATTACTTAAATAAATTATATTATTTGAATAATAATCAAATCAATCAGACAACATTTAGTTATACAGATTTAGTTAAGTGAACAGACAATTTGGAAAGTACGATTATGGACGTAATATAATCAGTATGAGTTTTGTGTCATTTAACCAGTTTTATTTATTAATAAAAATAATGTAACAATAACCCACCAAAGTGCTATAACTGTCTAGTGTGGATATACAGTCAGCCCTCCATCTCCATGGATTCTTAATCTTGGAAATATTAATATATACATACTATACACACACACACATTACAAAGAACAAACCTTGATTTTGCCATTTTATATAAGGGACACCATTTTTACTATACAACTGTATAGTAGAACAAACCTTGATTTTGCCATTTTATTTAAAGGATACCATTTTACTCTGCCATTGTATTTATTGGGACTTGAGTATCCATGGATTTTGGTATCCAAGGTGTGTCCTGGAACCAAAGCCCAGCGGATATACTCACTGTATCCACTTGTATTAAAACTCCAAGTATATTAGCAATTAAAATTAGTTACATGGATTAGTGAGTTAAAGATGTCAGTTGTGATCTCAGCCATAAACCTTTTATAGGTGTCACACTATCCAAAACTGTCAAGCAGCTGAGAGTCATAGGTTTGTGTCAGGCGTTGCTTTTGCATCTTACTCGCCTTTAATTTAGGGGCAGGCTAATATACAATATATAATGATGGGATGTGTAGTGTAACAAAGGGTGTAAAGGGAATGGTTATTGCACAGGTGGTATGATAATAAACTAGAGGAGTCAGGCGTGGACCAAAACATCCAAGGTCCTTCGGCTGGGAAGGAAAAGAAAGAAATAACAAAGAAAGGAGCGATATGGGAAAGGAGAGCATCAGAGTTGCTTTGAAGGCGTAAGCCTGACAATATTTGAAAGTATCTGTGCTTCATTTAGACAATATTAATGCTTGCTGTTTAGTTCTGACAACGTACGCCTTGGATGTGGACCTATACGATTTGAGTTGTGGTGCTAGAGAAGAGTGCTGAGGATACTGTGGACAGCCAAAAAAATAAATGGGTCCTAGAACAGATCAAGCCTGAATTACTCCTAGAAGCCAAGATGATAAAACTGGGGCTGTTTTACTTTGGTCATATCATGAGACAGCACAACTCATTAGAAAATACAATTATACTAGAGAAGATGGAGGGAAGTAGAAAGAGAGGAAGATCACATGCTAGATGGATGGACTCTATTAAAGTGCTCACAGGTATTGATCTGCAAGAACAATGGACTTTATCACATGGACAATTGGAAGTATAAAAATGAAAATTGCGCATTTGCTATTAAGATTTTCACACAACGTCATGATTAAATGGCCATTATCCTGGGAATATCCTGTAATTGCGATAAAGGTTTTCACACAATGTTGCATTGAAAAGTGATTAAAGTGTTGTTAACCCGTGAATAACCAAACAATAAACAGCAGCAAATCATTCACGGGAAAATCCTAAAAATGCTTTCTTGCTGTTTATTGCCTGGTTATTCCCTGGTTATTCCCAGGAAAATGGCTGTTTTATTGCGCTGTGTCTGACAATCTTAATTGCAACCTAATAGTAATTGTGCGATTTTCACAGGCTAAAGCACATTTAAACTTCCAATTCTCCTCTGTGTAATAAAGTCCTAAGAAGAGTAGTGGAAGATGGAGAGTCTTGGAGGTGTCTCATCCACAGGGTCCCCCTAAGTTGAGATCAACTCAAGGATGGTTAGCAAGAACAACAAAAGGTTTGTTTTTACTATTGAAGTCTGCATTTCTGAACTTGGTTAACTGCCTGACTTGACAGATCATTTTACTGGAAGTCAGTTGCCTTGAAGTAAGATACTTAAGAAGTATTTTCCTACATGTGCAATTGTGAGGGCCCATATGTTATTATACACAGTCTGCCAAGAAACCATGATCTCTCTTTATACCTCTACTAATTTGTGGATGCATCACAATTCCACAATTTGTGGATGCATCACAATTCAGCTGTTTCTCTTTCTGCTCTTACTTTTTTAAAAAAAAACATTATTTGTTTGTTTGTTTTGTGTAGCAAGAGATACATACTCCCCATTCTCCATGTAGTGAGAAATGCACAGGCTCACAACTTAGAGGAAAACACAGGAGAACTAAACTCAGCTAATTTTGGAGATGCCATTTTATGGCACTCATTCACAGTGCCAGCATGGTTTGAGTATTGGACTATAACTCTGGAGACCAGGGTTTGAATCTCAGCTCAGCCATATAAACCCATTGGGATACCTAGACAAGTTGCACTCTCTCTGCCTCAGAGGATGGCCATTGCAAACCCCCTCTGAAGAAACTTGTCAAGAAAACCTGATGATAGGGTTGCCATACATTGGAAACGGCTTGAAGGCACACACCAACAAGAAAACTCACAGCATGCTTGAAAAAAGACTACTTATCGCAGTGCGTCAGAGACATATCATGTCAGAATAAATATGAATTTTTGAGTATCAGTCTATGGTTTTGCCTTCCTTCCTTTTTCTTTTTCCTATCCACCTTCCCCACGTCCCCTCTTTTTCTTCCTTTTCACTTCTGGTGCTGTAATTCCTTCTTCTGCTCTTTTTTTTGCAGCAGCAAATGCCCATGTTCTCCATCTCCATCACCAGTTTTTAAACTGGACACTCAGTCTGCATCCCTTTTCTGGAGACTATAGGCCCAAACAGACAGGCCAAAATAAAGCTGCTTTGGGACACTTCGGAGGTATGCTGTTTAAATGACACATGCATCTTAAAAGGCCAGAAGCTGTGCCAAAGCTGCAGTCTAGTCCTTAGGACTGCGGCATGGCTTTGGTGCACCTTCTGGCCTCTTAGGGTGCATGCAGCATTTAAACAACAACCTGCCAAGAAAACCCCAGGACAGGCCCACCTTAAACCATACCTCTCCAGATGGTTTTAAATGTACATTTTAACTGATGATTTCAAGCGCAGATTGTAGATTAAATATGGATTGCCATCCCCTGTGGCTGAGATAGTGTGACTTCTCCAGAGTCAACCAGTGGGTTGACAGGGCTGAGCTGGGATTTGGACCCTGGTCTCCAGAGATGTAGTGCAATTTATTGTTGTTATTATTATTATTATTATTGAAGAGCCAGTGTGGCGTAGTGGTTTGAGTACTGAACTGCAACTCTGCAGACCAGGGTTTGAATCCCGGCTCAGCCATTAAACCCATTGGCTGCCTTGGGCAAGTCACACTCTCTCAGCCTCAGGGGATGGCAATGACAAATCTGGTCTGAACAAATCTTGCCAAGAAATCGCTTTAATTTGGAAATGACCTGAAGGCACAGACCACCACACTTTATTATTATTATTATTATTATTATTATTATTATTATTATTATTATTATTATTATTATTATTATGTCAGTAACGACTTGAAGGCACACAAGAACAACCATAGCATATAGATCCAAACCACACTGCAGCAATAATCCAGTTTGAGGCCACTTTCAACTAACCTATCTCAGTGCTAGGGAATCCTGGGAACTGTAGTTTCCTTGTGGCAGCACCAGAGGTCTCTCTGACAGGGAAGGCCAAATGTCTCACAAATACTACAGTTCCCAGGATTCCCTAGCATTGAGCCAGGGCAGCTAAAGCGGTCTCAGACTGGATTATTTCTGCAGTGGGTTTTGGGCCTGTACAGTGACCAGACTCCTACTAGGAGAGGCCCTTGTTAGAAAGGTGGGAATAATGGGGCACAGTTGGACTACAGTTCCCACCAGGCGTTGCCATTAGTGAGGCATGCTGGGATTTGGAGTCCAACCCCATCAGTCAGAGAAAAAACACGGGGCCAGTTTTAGGCCTCCATTCAAATCAAGAGGGAATGACCATAGAGTCCGCAATATACGCCTAGAACGTCCTCTGCCCCCCGCCATGTTTTCCCCCTAGCGTTCCTAGAGCGGTCGGAGCAGTCCGGAAGTGACGCAAAGGGGCCCTTCCCTTCCCCTCTCTCTCTTTCTCGACACCCCCCCTCCCTATGCCTTTTTGGACGCTTCCATCTCGGCTCCTCGGCGATTGAACCCAGTGCCGCCCCAGAGGCTGGGAGAGACCATTTCGGCCGCAGGGGGGGAAGAGATTGCGGTGAGTTTAAAGGCCGTTTTAGGCCTCCGAGGGGGGAGTCCCTTCCCCGCCCGAAGGGGCCTCGCTTTTTAGGCCGAAAAGAAGGAAGGGGGCCAGTTTCTCCGAGGCCCAGGGCCTCCTTCCCACGTGGGGCAGGGAGCACTGGGGGAAATGGCACGTTGGGGGTTGCAGTTCCCAGAATGCACCAGCCACTCCGGGAGATTGTGGAGTGGGCATTTTTTTGTCCACTTTTGTAAAGACCTTCCTCTTAGAGATGGCTGAACCCAGGGACTGAAAGCCTTTTTTAGTACTACACAAACCCTGGGGGGATTCTGGGAGTTGTAGTCTGAAAGCACAGTGGTTTCCAGCGTTGCCCAAGGCAAACATTTGGGGGGTGGTTTTCTCCCTTTCTCCTTCTCCTTTCTTCTCATCGTCCTTCATTTAAATCTACATCAGGGCAACCTAGATAGGCGCAACCATCGTATTTGTTCAACCTGGACACAGAGAATATCGCAGGAAGAGCAGGTTTAGATTCGGAAGAAGGAGGAGTGAACACAGGAGGAAGAAACATGCAGAGGATACCGTAATACTAGCAGAAAACTTCACAGACCTGGAACAGTTGCTAAAGAAAGTTAAAGAAGAAAGTGCAAAGGCAGGCCTAACACTTGACTGTGAAGAGAACAAAAGTAATGGCCATGGAGGAACCACACCAATCCAACCTGGACAACAAAGGAATGGAAGTAGTCAAAGAGTTCCTGGATTAAGGAGGAGTGAAGATAGGAGAAAGGAACATCCACAACCTAAGATATGCGGATGACACCATAATACTAGCAGAAGACCTCCCAGACCTAGAGCAACTACTAAGGAAGGTCCAGGAAGAAAGTGCAAAGGCAGGCTTACTGCTGAGATCTTGCAGCACCTTTGAGACTAACTGAAAGAAAGAAATCAGCAGCATGAGCTTTCGTAGACTTCAGTCTGCTTCCTCAGATGCATTTGGTGGAGTGGAAGCCAGGGACATATATATATATATATATATATATATATATATATATATATATGCCATTAATATGTGAACTTAAAGAAGACAAAAATAATGACCAAATAAAGAAGATCTACGTAATCTACATAAATTCTACATACATTCAACCTAGGCAGTGAAGAAATTGAACCAGTCAAGAGTTCCCATACCTTGGGTCAGAATGGGGGCTGTAGTCAAGGAATCGGAAGAAGATTAGGAATGGGAAGGGCAGCTATGGAAGAATTAGACAAGATCCTAAAGAGTAAAGATACACAGTAAAGGTAAAGGTAGTCTCTTGACATGAATGTCTAGTCCTAACTGACTGTAGGAAGTGGTGCTCTTCTCTGTTACTAAGCCAAAGAGTTGTCCAAGGGCTACTCTGGTGTCCTTGTGTCCAACATGACTGCACTGAACACTGTTACCTTCCCAATGAGAAGTGGTATCTATCTACTTGCATTTGCATACTTTCAAGCTGCTAGGTTGGCAGAGGCCGGGACTAATGACAGGAGCTCACCCCATCATGCAGCACTCGGGCCTTGAACTGCCAACCTGCTGATCTACCATAGTTTTTTGTGTGAGTTTATTCCTGACGTTTTGAAGATGCCAGTCACAGCTGCTGATGAAATATCCAGAATAAACTCTTCCAGAACATGGCCACATAGCCTTAAAAGCACACACACACAAAAACCTATGGATGCCAGCCATGAAAGCCTTCGACTTCACACTTCCCATCTTCTGATCATCAGAATTGGCATCTTACCACTAAGCCACTGCAACTGAACACTAAAGTTGGACTCATCCAAGCCATAATATTTCCATCACCATGTAGGGATACGAGAGCTGGACAGTGAAGAAAGCGGATAGGAAGAAAACCAACTCATTGGAGATGTGGGGCTAGAGAAGAGTGCTGAGGATCCCGTAGACGGCTAAAAAGACAAACAAATGGGTCTTTGAACAGATGAAGCCTGAAATCTCCCTGGAGGCCAAGATGATCAAATCATACTTTGGCCACATCATGAGAAGGCATGAATCACTGGAAATGACAATAATGCCAAGAAAGGTCGAGGGTAGCAGAAAGAGAGGAAGACCACACACCAGATGGATAGACTCTATTAGGAAGGTCATGGGCCTACATTTGCAAGATCTAAGCAGAGCAGTTGAGGCCAGGGCAGCTTGGAGATGCCTCATCCATAGCATCACCATGAGTTGGATGAACGTTCGGGCAGCTACCAAGAACAACTACAAATAGTTTAAATCTTCCTAACAGTCCATCCTTCAACAGGGTGTGACTTTTGCCTGAGGCAGCAAATTTGGGGCATAACAGCTAATAGTGGGGCAAAGAGTAAGTCATTTAATTATTAATGTTTTAATCTTCAGTGGTTGGTATGGCGAAGAAAGAGGCTTGTGGGGTTTTCTGTTTAATAACTTGAAGGGCTTTAACAGATTATTTCCTTCCTGTTTTTAATTTTTTGTGGGTTTTGCGGGCTATGTGGCCATGTTCTAGAAGAGTTTATTCCTGATGTTTCGCCAGCATCTGTGGCTGGCATCTTCAGCATT
The DNA here is from genome assembly GCF_019175285.1 of Sceloporus undulatus. NCBI lineage: Eukaryota > Metazoa > Chordata > Lepidosauria > Squamata > Phrynosomatidae > Sceloporus > Sceloporus undulatus. Next base: position 10,557,063 of record NC_056523.1, read on the forward strand.
CAGCATTCTCTAAAGATGCCAGCCACAGATGCTGGTGAAACATCAGGAATAAACTCTTCTAGAACATGGCCACATACCCTGAAAAACCCACCAAAAAACTATGGATGGAGACTATGAAAGCCTTCGACTTCATATTCCAAAAACTGTCCACATGGTGGCTGAGATAGTGACAGCTTTGCCTATTATTATTATTATTATTATTATTATTATTATTATTATTATGCTTTATTTATATAGCGCTGTAGATTTACACAGCACTGTATATAGAAACAATAAAATGGATAAAGTAAACCTGCCCATGGCATACAATCTAAGAAATGATAGCTTTCTGATGGTTCAATGTACATGTTTGTTTCATGCACAAAATTATTAAAAATATTGCGTATACTTTCAGGCTATTTGTATATGGAAATGAATTTAATCTTTAGACTTAGTTCCCATCTCCAACATATCTACATATACGCAAATGTTTCAAATTCTGGAAAGCTCTGAAATCCAAAACATTTCTGATTCCAAGTATTTCAGATAAGGGCGACTCAACTTGTACATAATTGTCTGAGATGTTGGAGAGTAATTTGTTATTTGCTCCTTTCTCCTCATGTAAGTTTTGGGAAGTTACTCTTCTCATACTCTAGTTCTAAGAATCTGCTAGCCAGTTTGGGCAGTGTCTTGCAAACTGCGAGGTTTGGGCAATTATAATAATAATTTAAAAAAATTGTTTCCAACCTCTGGCTTCAGACAGCTTCTCCTGCTCTGCATGCATGGATCTATCCCTTAACCATCAAAGGAATGTGAGCAACAGTGCTAGTAATTAATGCATGACTGTGTCCTGTTATCCATATTAGTACTACATAATATATTACAGGTTGACTCTCCCTTATCCAAAATGTCTGGGATCACAAGTGTTTGGGATTTGGGGTTTGTTTGTTTATTTTTATTTTGGAATACCTGTATATACGTACATAATGAGTGTCAGGATCTGCCCACTCCCTTTGGTTCAGTAAGTTAGTCTTCTGTATTTTAACAGTAAAACTTTGTTTCAGTGACCAAAGAAGTGAACAGCTTGACCTCTGTAGACAGAACTACGATATTCTCCAGGTAAAAACATATAGTAATCAGTGTTGTTCCCCATAGGTTTGCAGGCTTTTCTTCAGTTGCTTATAATCCAAATTCTTCTTGCATTCATTCTTGTTCACCTCCCACTTCTCCTCAACACATCTTTCTTTCAGCTTCCCATGAGACTGACCTTGGTGAATGACAGTACAGTACCAACAGCCTCCCCCATGCATCTGGTCCTTACTAGCCCGGGAATCTTTTTTACCTTGTATAAGCACTACAGATGCCACCACGCTTTAAGCCCAAGCCCCTCGAATCTTTTTTATCAGGTTATTAGCACTACCTAAACATAATTGTACAAGTCTAAGCACAAAATTCATATATGTTTCATGTACACTTTATATGCATAGCCTGAACGTCATTTTGTACAATGTTTTAAAACAATTTTGTATATGAAGGAAACATTGTGTACACTGAACCATGAGAAAGCCAAGGTGTCTCACTCTCTCAACCACCCATGAAAAATGTTGGTTTTTGGAATATTTTGGAAATCCAGATAAGAGAGACTCTGCTATCCTGGCAGTTTATTGAGAACTTACCATATCAATCGTGGCAGGCAAGCTGAAAGGCTCAGCTCCTGATATTCTGCCTCCTCCAACATACTTGGGCAAGTCACATACTCTCAGCTTCAGGGGAAGGCAATGGCAAACCTTCTCTGAACTATTCTTGCCAAGAAAACCCCAAGATAGTTTCACCTTAGGGTCTTGATAAATCGGAAATGACTTGAAGGCGCGCAACCCCCCCCCCCCATATGAAATGCAAAGCAATGTGGCTATATAAGATACCAACACTTGTTATGTAAAAAAAATAATGTAAAAATTAGTATAATGCATACAGACAGCTATCCTTCCAAACCCTGAACTTTGCAGCTTTGATCACCCAAAACCTGGTTTGTCTGGGTGGGATGGGATATTTTCTCCAACTCTGGCGCTTGCAGGTGTTTAGATTCTACCCCTTCTCTTTCCCCACTTAAAAAGTGTCCACTGAACAAAATACTGTAAATGCATCTGAGGAAGTAGACTGAAGTCTGCAAAAGCTCATGCTGCCAATTTCTTTCAGTTAGCCTCAGAGGTGCTACAAGATCTCTCTATGTACTGACTCTACAGTCTAACATAGCTATATTTTGGAATTCTGCAAAATACCGTAGTTTGCCTTGATGAAATCTAGAGTCCAGGATCTTTGACACTTCAAAATCAGAATTTGAGGGTGAGGTTTACACTTGGCAGATGCCAGACAATGTTCTCCCAATGCTGGCTTGAAATGAAACACAGGTTGCAATTGTTTGTAATCTTTGGCAATTTTAGCTCATTGACAAGTCTTTTAATCACAAATGGGCACTCAAACTTGGCCCCCAGTTTGTTAGACAGCTGCATGAGATGCAGAAAGTTGTTGACCAAAGTGCAGGACATTTGCCGTTTGAAGTGGTTTATGAGCTGTTTCTGAGCTTTGAGATCATGTAGACTGATCCCGTACCCTAAGTGGGAACAGAAAATCTGAGTTACTTGGTCAACTATTGAATCCAACCTGAACTTTGCTATAGAGACTTTAATAAATATATGGACAGGAACGGGGTCCTACTAGGTCTTAAAGGTGGTAGAGTTTGCATATTTGTCAGCCAAATTTTTGCATAGCATACAGCTGTCCAAGAAACTAACAAACATTTATTGGCATGAGATCCAAGGTGTCTTGCCATTTAAAGGTCATGTATAACCACTAAACCCAATGTTTTAACATTTTGTAGCAGTACCACTGATACTGTGTAGTATCTTGTTTCCAACAGTGGTTGGCCCAGAACCTTTGGGAATTCCACAGACAGGCACAAAAGAACATTTATCTGCTAAAAGCTATTGTGTGAGTCCAGCATGTAGTATCCATGGGAATATGTTTTATGAAGAGAGAATTTCCATTTATTGGTTGTGAGTATTAACTGTCAGAAGGCACATCCTCTATCAGTTTCCTGAACCCCTTTTCAAAAAAAAAAAAAAAAGTCTTCAAACCAAGGAACCTTTCACACCATGAAGTTACAGTGATCTGATGCCACTTTAGCTACTGTGACTTCATCCTAAGGAATCCTGGGTTTTGTAGTTTGGTAAAATGTTAACACTCTCTGGTTGAGAATTCTAAATATCCCTGACTAAACTGCCAATCCCAAAATTGCATAGGATTTGATAGGATATTGACTTAAATAGGTCTGTAAAATGGAATCAAAATGTGATAACCGTGCAGTGTGAATGGGCATCTGATTAAATTTAGTTTTGTTGGTTAAATCTTAAATTTGTGTATGGCAGAAGTATAGATGTTATGGCCCTCGGATGTTGTTGGACTACGGTGGTCATTAGCATTAGCCAGCAAAAGCGAAGGATGAGCACATTTTTAATCCAACAATATATTGAACATATACAAATAGTTGTATGTTGGGTAAATATATACAAATTGCCCAACAGTGGTGCACAGCTAAAAGCAACTGCGGTGTAATGTAATTATATAAGTGAAAAACTACATACAAAAATTGAGTAGTAGGAGATATTACGTCATAAAATAAAATACAAATATTGTCTTAAAGCCACGGGCATAAAGCTTATACTTTAGCAATAAAAAAAGAAAAGAATATATCCTTAGGCTGTAAACATATTTTGATAGAAGAGCATGTAACTTCCTGGCTGCCATAGCAAATAAGGCTGCCTTAGAAGTAATTCTGTGTCATCCATTAATACTATCATAAAGTATAACACTTACTTTTTATGTGTTCATGTATTTATTAAAAATACGTATTGGCCACTTTCCTGCCCGCCAGAGCTTCCAAAGCAATGTGCCAAAAGATGATGGAGATATTCTATAAAATTGGGTTAAAACAATTCTTAAAAGCCAGTGTTCTTTTAAAAACAGATTAAAACAGTCCAGGTTGAGTCTCCTGTATCTGAAATGCTTGGGATCACATGTGTGTTCAGATTTTGGAATTTTTGCATATACACTCATCCCTCCATATTTGCGGATTTGATTGGTATGTTTTCTCTAGGAATCTCTAGGTCGTCCAGTGCAACTCTATGGTCAACTTTAACTAAAAGTTGCACTGAAAGACCTTCCTAGAGGGAATACTCTACTAGGCATTTGTAGCTCATCCAGTGCAGCTCTATCTTTATCAAGTGGGGTACAGTTCATGAAAGCTTATGCTTAACAAAATTTACCATTCTTTTAAGGTATCACAATGCAGTGTTATGTCTACAACCGCTTCAACACAACTACTTTCCTATAAATGTCACCAAATCCTGGGGTGTTTTGGTCTCTGTGTTGCTGAAGCTTTGCGAAGTGCAGTGTTTAAAATAATAATAATACCGTTTTAATTGATTTTTCAAAAGTATATTTCCTTTAATTCATGTTTAGATATGGACTATTTCTTGTGTATTTTATTAGAACCTTTTCAGTTACTTTGCATCCCAACCTTGGGAGAAAGCTGGAACATGGTGGGCCCTCGATATCTGCTGGGGTTTGGATCCATGCCCCCCGTGGATATCAAAATCCATGGATGCTCAAGTGTCATCAAGTATAATGGCACAGTAAAATGGTGTCTCTTATATAAAATAGCAAAATCAAGGATTGCTTTTTGGAATTTATATAATTTTGGAATATTTTCAAACCGTGGATTCTTTAATCCGAGGTTAAAAAATCTGGATACAGGTTGCTGACTGTATAAAATGAATAAATAATAACAATGAGTTGTGTGTCTTAAAGGCTTGTTTTACAAAAGAAGTAATAGTCGGTTTATTTAAGGATTTTGATACCACCTTTTCGGGGGGGACTCTTCTCTTACGGTCTGTTATTATTAAACTATTTATATCCTGCCTTTTCCCGAGGCTGGAGCTTAAGATGGCTTTTCCTTACATTTGTTAGGAAGATACTTTAAAGAGCAAACCATTGTCAAACTTTTAAAGAGAAAGTTGAATCCAGATCAGTAATTTATACGAGCAAACATAGTTTTAAAACGAGGAGCAGTAACTGTTCAGAGGCTAGCCTTCATTTCTCACCAAAGGAAGATGGAAGTCTTTTTGTTTTGTTTTTCTAAAGCCTTGAAAGCAAATGGGGACAGAGCCAAGCACATCTCCTTCAGAAGACTATGTCCCCCAGATATGGAAACTTGAGCTCCAGTATTATGAATAAGGGAGGAAAACATCTCCTCCTCCTTTCTCTACATTGTGCATAATTTTATAAACCTTTGTCAGAGGCTGCTGGTACTCTGCAGAATGAATGCAGTTTGACACCACTTTAACTGCCAAGGCTCCACCCTGTGCAATTCCTGGGATGTGTAGTTTGCAGCAGGAGCAGAGTGCTCTCAGTGAAAAGGCTAAATATCTTGCAAAACTACAGATCCCATAATTCCATGACATTGAGCCATGCCATTGAAAAGAACCGAGAGAAAACACCAGGGATTGCAATGGTGTGGAATACTTGCAGAGTCTTAGGCGGCTGCCACACTGCAGAAATAAACCAGTTTGATATCACTTTCCGTGGCTCAGTGCTGGGATTTGTAGTTTGGCGGGGAGCCAGAGCTCTTTAACAGGAAAAGCAAAATATCTCACAAAACTATAAATCACAGAATTCCATCGCATAGAGGCATGACAGTTAAAGTGGTGTCAAACTGCATTCATTCTGCAGTGTAGATGCAGCCTTAGTCGCCCCTCTCCCCACTCCTTCACATTGTCATTTCTAAACTAAAAATTCTTAAGTCGTGGATGGGCAGTTTTTGAGGCTCCGAGGAATATTTTCCAGCCTCTCCCTGCGGCTGCACCAGTCTTCCCAATGAAAGGCTAAAATAAATTATTTTAAAAATTAGATAGAAAGAAGTCAAGTATTAGATTAAGGTTTAGATGAAGGGAAAGAAACAGTAAGATACCAACTGTGAACCAGTCAGTGAGAGAGGAGAAAATAAATTCTTTATGTTTGTGGATTTGTTAAGTTTTGTCTATGCAAGTTCTATGTTAATTGTTAGTGACATTCAGTGTCCAAGTTTGTACTAATTTTATAGTGTGATTGATGTAATAAAAATAGGACTAAAAAAACACTAAAAGGGACCAGAAGGTTACTTCTAGTTGTTGTTGTTGTTGTTTTTAAAAGGGGCTTTTGCCTAAAAACAAGGAGCACGGGTCCCATTCCTTACTTTGGAGGTGAACCAGTCCATGGTGCAATTCTCTCCTCTCTTTTTGTGTTTGCAAATATTTTGTATATTTGGGAAATCTCCTGGGGCACGTAACAGATCTCCAGCGCAATTCTATGGTCAGCTTCCATTGGATATTGACCATAGAGATTTTCTGCAGGATCTAGAGATTCCTAGAGAGATGCTCTCAGGTAAAAAAAAATGTGTTTTTTTTTATTTGTGATTTTTCCACTTTTACAGAGGTCCTGTGCCCATAATCCCAGCAAATGTGGAGGATCCGCTCTACCTATATGTCACACCTTAGTTCAGAAATAAGGCTTCGATAGTAAAAACTCACAAAACGTTTACTCAGTAACTAGAACTGTTCACCAGGGACGTTTGTTGTCAGAACTAAACAGAAAAGGTTAACAAAGCACAATTAAAGGACACACAGTTTTACAGATCTTTCCTTTTCATTATTATCAATCTTTTTCTTTTCTGTTTCCATAACATTTTATCTCCTTTATTTCTTCTGCCTGCATTCCCAGGAAAATGACCTTGGGTCATTTTGGCTCCAGCCAAAATTCAACTTCCTTCCTTCTGCTTGTTCACCACAAAGGAATGTGATCCACAATCTCCAGCAATAAACACTCCACTGTATGTCCCATCATCTCCCCTCGATATTGTATAACACCATTTAACATCCAGCGATACAGCTGTCTCTTTCTAGATACCAAACGCAAAATGCCTTTGCAGCTGTGGACACAACAGCTCTGTATCCATGGATTTTTCATCTACAGATTCAAGCATCCACAGCATGAAAATATTTAATTTTATCTATTCCAAAAAACAAATCTTGATTTTACCATTTTATATAAGGGACACCATTTTATTATGCCATTGTGTTTGACGGGACGTGAACATCCATGGATTTTGGTATCCATCAGGGGGTCCTGGAAACAAACCAAACCAAACCCCAGCGGATATACCTACTGTGTATGAATACCTTGTTTCAAATATTTTATTTTTCATTTTTAAAAAAGAATATTCCATATATATTTTTTTCTGGGTGGTGAGTGGAGACACAAGATTTTGCCAGGGGTGAGGGGTGAGTGGGTGGAAAAAATAAGCAATATTCATATCTCTAGTAGTTTGTTTGGACACTTTTAACCATTACTGCTGGATTTATGTTATGCTGCACTATTTCAATTCTGGCCTGTGCAAAAGGAGTGGTGAAGAGGTTGTATATACTAGCAGCTGGTGAATGATGTCTTCCCAATAAAACTATTACCCCAGGATGCCCCCCTGGCTGGGAGATTCTAGTCATTGTAGTCCAAAATTTGCATTCCTCAGCTGTGGTATGGACATATTCCTAGTCAAAATACACAGGCATATGCAGATCAGAGATGTGTCTGTATCACAGTGGGGAAGTACAGTTGTCCCTCTGTATCCACAGATTCTTTATCCATGGATTCAACCATTCACAGCTTGAAGATATTGCAAAAATATATGAACTCCAAAAAGCAATTTTGCCATTTTATATAAGGGACACCATTTGACTATGTCATTGTATTTAATGGGACAAGAGCAGGGGTAGGCAACCTTTTTGAGCCGGGGGCCAGGTTGCTGTCCCTCAGACAACTGGGGGGCCAAAGCCAAAAAATAAATAATTAAATATTTTTAAAAATTTAAATAAATAAATAAACTGGGACAAATGTAGGACAAAATTTTCAAATGGTGGACACTTTTTTTAAAAAAGTGGAGGACACGCAAAAAATTTGCTGATTTTTTAAAAAAATGTTAATATAAATGCATGTTTCTGAGGCTTCTATAGACAATTGCCCCTGTGCGCGAGAGGCCAAAGGCCCCGGCGGCAATCGGCGATAGGACCGGGCTGGGGCCGGTCCCAAGGCCTTGCCGGGCCGCATCCGGCCTGTGGGCCGCAGGTTGCCTACCCCTGGACAAGAGCATCCATGCATTTTGCTATCTGCAGGTGGTCCAGGAACCAAACCTCAGTGGATACCAGATGTTCACTGTATAATTGTTTGTGTAACACAATGCCTAAAATTCCTTGGCTGTATCGTTAGTGGCCATATTGGTTGAGGGATTTGAGGACATGTCCTCCGAAACAGTAATTTCCCCAAATCTCTACTCTGTTCTTTGAAGTCATTATGTAAATGTCTGCATAGTACAATGGTTTTAGTCCAGGTTACCATCAATTTCTCCTCTCATATAACCTGCTCTGTACATTCAGGTCCTCCATTCAGCCCAGGACTAGGTTGGCAACTGTCCGCTAAAGTACTTTTACTTGAGCCCCCAAAATTGTGGAATGACCTGCCAGAAGAGATTCGACAGCTGACTATGGTGTCTGAATTTCAAACAGCGTTGAAGACCAATCTCTTCCGGCAGGCTTATCCAGATGATTTTTAAATTGTGAATTTTAAATGATGAATTTTAGATGTGGATTGTTTTAATATGTGTACATCTTATTTGTCCTTTTAAATTGTTTTAACTTACGTTATTTTTTGTTTTTGTTTTCCTCTGCCTCAATCCATGGGGAGAGGTGGAAATGAAACTTATTTATTTATTTATTTCCCACTTCATGGATCGAGGTAAAGGATAAAACAATTAATAAACAAACAATAATAATTATGATCATCATCATCACTAATATTAAATAGCATATTCGACTTGAGTATAGAAACTTTAATTGACCATGTTTTCTTTGACACTTCTTGGATTCCCTCTTTAGGTAGAAGGACTAAGCAGAAGACAAGCCCAGATTCTACGATCAGGCTCCCAGAGAAAGACAGATCAACTGTGAGAGGGAATCTCCCGGGACCAGTGTTGGCCAACTGTTGGCAGCAAGAGTGACAATGGCAGCAGAACACCAAAACACTGCAGTGGCAGATCTCCAGGGGGATAATGTGTCAGAGGATGACGCGAAAGTAGGGGTGCAAGACCCTGAGGAACCTGAAGTGGAGAAAGAGGTGGTGGCCAAAGCCCTCCCGGTCATCCATTTTGGGAGGATGAAGGAATCCTGGGAAGTAGCAGAACCAGTAGCAGAAGTTGCTGAAGAAGGACCAGAAGACGAACCACCGGAGGGCTTTGAAGCTCAGGGGCCGGCCTTCCTGAAGCCTGAAGAATCTCCTGATTCTGACCAAGAAGATAAGCAGCTGCTGAGATCTGGATCAAGGGATGCTTCTCATGGTGATTCTTCTCCCTTTGAAGAAGCATCGGATGCAGAACTGGAGCCTAGGCAAGAGGGAGAAACCCAGCCACTGCCCCAAATCGACAGAGAAACCCAGCACCCTGTCAGCAGCCTTTTGATCAAAGATGAGCCAGAGTTCATGGAGGTGGTAGAGGAAGACGCTGTGGAAGAAGGGGGTGCCACCCTAGACATCGAGCGTCAGTGTTTCCGGCAGTTCTGCTACCAGGATGCCGAGGGGCCTCGAGAGGTTTGCGGGATGCTCTGGAAGCTTTGTCGGCGGTGGCTGCAGCCAGAGAAGAAGTCGAAAGAGCAGATCTTGGAGCTGGTGATCCTGGAGCAGTTCCTGGCCATCCTGCCCCGAGAGATGCAGAGCTGGGTGAGGGATGGCCGTCCAGAGACTTGCTTTCAGGCCATTGGCCTGGCTGAGGCTTTCCTGGCGAAGCAGCAAGGGAGCAAGCCACGAGGCCGACAGGTGAGAGGAGGGATGTCAAGTTTCTTAAAAGTTTGAAATCACAAGAGAAAACAATGTGGGGTTACTTTGTGATTTTGGAAACATACAATACATTGTTTTTAACTTGGCATAAAGTTAGCATATTGATATATTGAAAGTACAGTTTATTCAGAATCTAATTACAAAGTGAACTTTATAATTCATAACTCGGTTTGGTATAAAGTTACCATGTTTCAGACATTAAAAGTACAGTTTACTCAGAATATATTATTGCTTTAAAATATTTATTCCTTATTCTACTTTCTCTTAAGCCTTTCTTTCTCCACAAAAAAATGGGTTATGGAATATTTTCTTGTAGAATGAGGAATAAATGTTTTAAGACAATAATATTTAAGATATTTTTTTCTTTTTCCTGGCACCCCCTCTCCCCCCCCCCCCCCGGGGGAGAGGCCTTTACATCTCTAGGTGGGAGAGAGCTCAGGGTGCATCTAATGTGTAGTAATGATGCAGTTTGATACCATTTGAACTGCCATGTTTTATACTACAGAATCCTGGATTTGTAGTTTGGTGAGACACCAGCACTCCTTGACAGAGAAGGCTAAAGACCTTGTAAAACTACAGATCTCAGGATCCTATAGAATGGAGCTATCACAAGTGGTATAAAATTAAAAGGTGGAGGAGCATAACGCAATATAGCTGAAGAATGATAACCAACAAGCAAGGCTTGCAATGTGTAGCATTCCTGTTCTGGCTGCCAGCCAGCCAGCCAGCTTTGCCTTATTCCAGGATATGGACACGAGTCTGTCCAAAGAATCCTGGAATTTGTAGTTTGGTGAAGCACCAGAGCACTCCTATATTTGGGGCTTGAATAACCAATCAAACTACACATCCCAGGATTTCACAGCAGTTTGGTGCCAGACTGCTTTATTTCTACAGTACAGATACATTCCCAGTCTGAAATTGAAGGCTAAAAGGTTGTCCTAAGGCTAAATGTTTTACAAGTCCTGAAACTGGGCTATGTGTAACTTCTTTGTTCAGAATCGTGACAATCAGAATCTTACTTTTGGCTTGCTAGAAGGGGAGGTAGATCAGTGTCAGGTGACTATTTTTGCACATTCAGAGAACCCCTGATTCAGTTGCCATCTGCAGGGATGTAGAAAGTTGCCTTGTACTGTTAGAGTGTTGTTCCCAGTATTGTCAGTTCTGACTGACAGTAGCACTCCATGGCTAGCAAGATTCTTCCATAGCCTGTTGTCTCTGGTGGTTTTTCCATCCAATCTCAGGTGAGATTGGTATGTTTAGGGTGGTACAGTCTTGGCAAGCCCAGAAAAAGTATCTTGGAGAGCTGGTGCTGAAGATTCTCTCTAGGAGTCTTTGATTGGAGTTACAAACAATTTTCAGTAGTTTTTAACCAATTTCTTTTCTTGTTGTTGGACTCTTGCTGCTGTTGTTGCTTCAGGCTTTGTGGCCCTTCAGCGAAGCAACGGCTGATTCGGCCAAGAAGGCTTCATCAGATTCCGCCACATGGCCGCTGTTCAGAGAGAACAAGGAGGATGAGGAGAGTTCCAGCGTCACTTTGTTGGGTAAGGATTCCTTCAACAGATGACCTTTGTTCCTTTAAATTCCAAAGGGCAGCCCTTTGCCCATCAGCGTCCTCCTGATGGACGTAAGACTAATTTAACTGGCTGGGAGGGTTTGAAAGTTGTGTTCCAGCACACTGAGAGGACACTGGGCTGGGGAAGGCAGCTTTATGGTGGCACACTGGCATACATAGATGAGTCTCGGTTCCCACTGAATCCTACAGTCTGAAATGGAGACTGGGCAAAATGACATGGGGTGGGAGGGAGAGGCAGGTTTTCAAAGGGGAGCAAAGAACATGAAAGGCCTTGAACTCCCCACTTTCTAGAGGGATGGCCAATGTTAGTCTGCCACAGCAAAACAAAGAGTGTTGTGACACCTTGCAAGCTCACTGATCTATCCTAGCATGTCATTCTGTGGATTACAATCCACTTGGTCAGGTGCATGGTGGGTTCAGTGATGGATACACAGTATACATGGTTGGTGAGTGGGTCGGAGTGGAATTGGATGCAGAAAGTACTTACAGTGACAGATATATCTTTGACAAGTGCCAGCTTCCCATACCCTTCTTGAAAACTGGTATTGGCAGTTGGCATCCCTGGGCAGATACCGGGGCACCAGCAACCTGGCGGAGTCCACCGCTGCCACCATGGAAAGTTTAAGTGGCAGTCTTGGAAAAAACAGACTTTGGGAAAGGTCTTATACCTCAATGAATAAAGCCGCCTGCGTTGCAAGCAGAAGTTCCCAGGCTGGATACCTGGCGTCTCCCATTAGAAAAGAGCTCAGGGCAGGGAAGACTCTGCCTAAGGCAGTCGTTCCCAACCTGATACCCAGAACTCGGAAATAATTCGTTATAAATAATTTGCCGTGTAAACTGATCCAAGCCTGCCTTTCTCCCTGGCGAAGGGAAGTCCTGCGCTGTAAGGATTCTCTCCTTAATCCAGCAGGTGATGGGAGGCCGTTTTGCAAGGAGAAGAATCTGCCAGTAAATTCTAGCGGGATTGAAATCCTTTGGATCATGCCAGAAAAAGCAGAAGAGACAGTTTTCAAGAATCCTGATAAATGCAGAGCATCTGAGAACCAGCAGAAAGCTCATCCAAGTAGCAAGGAAGTTGAAACCATTCGTTTTCATCCTGCCTCAGTAGAAAATCCATATACATGCTGGGACTGCGGGGAGAGCTTCACAGGGATAGAGGTCCTGGTGGCCCATCAGAGTACCCACACAGGAGTGAAACCTTTCAATTGCTCAGAGTGTGGGAAAAGTTTCATTCAGCGATCCCTTCTGGTAGCCCATGAAAAAACCCACAATCAAGAGAAGCCCTTTCTTTGCCCTGAATGCGGTCAGAGTTTCAGCAAGAAGGCTGGGCTCATGTCTCACCAGAAGATACACACAGGAGAGAAGCCCCATCAATGCCAAGAGTGTGGGCAAAGCTTCCTCCACAGGTATGATCTTATTCGACATCTGAGAATCCACACAGGAGAGAAGCCACACGAGTGTCCTGACTGTGGGAAGGGCTTCCGGAGCATGTCAGCTTTCCATGTTCACCGTCGGATCCACACAGAAGAGAAGCCATACCCATGCTCAGCCTGTGGGAAGACTTTCCGTCACCGCACAAACCTTATTGTACATGAGAGAATCCATACAGGTGAGAAGCCGTACAAGTGTGAGGACTGTATCAAAAGTTTTGGTGATGCATCCTCCCTCAGGAAGCACCGAAGATCCCACACGGGAGAGAGACCATACGTTTGCCCCGAATGTGGGAAGACTTTTTCACAGAACGCTGGTCTGGTTCAGCATGAAAAGATCCACACAGGAGAGAAACCCTTCCAATGTGCCTTCTGTCCGAAAAGTTTCCGGGACAAATCAGGAATCGTTGCACACCAGAGAACCCATACGAAGGAGACACCATATCAGTGCACAGTCTGTAGCAAAAGCTTTGGCCATCGCTCCAACCTCATTAAGCATGAAAGAATTCACTCTGCACCAAAAAAGTTTAAGCGCTCCTAATGTGGCATTGCTCAGAAACCTAATCACTTTGTGCACAGGAACAAAAGAGCAAATGGGTCATGCTTCTAAACTGGTTTAACAGAACCCTGCAGTTCTGTTTTCTGACCAATGAAGAAAACTATGTGGTATCATTACTTCTGATAAGTTCCACAGTGGTTAGACAACATTCATAATGGGCTGAAATGAAACTGTAAATACTAATATGTAATTCTCTTACAAGATATATTGCTCATATGAAGATTAACATGACAAGGCATCTCGTTACACCATTTATTCCCTCCCTCCATCTTTCATTGTTTCATTAATATTTGTTATGTTTTTAGTGAATACTTAGTGGGTAACATCATTAATGGTTGAATGCAAACCATTTGATGGGAATTTGTTAATGTGTATGACTCATTGAAACTGACTCTGTGATGATGTTTAATGTTGAAGATTATTGTGTGGATTGGACTTGCTGGCCCTTGAGGTCTCTTCCAACTCTATGATTCTATGATTCTTCTTCCTGCCCCGTGTTATGGTAAGACGGCTGCCATCTTGGATCCATGAGAATGCAGTGCACAATGTTTACATTGTCTGTGTTAGTGGTACTCAAACTTTTTACCATTGGGACCTCTTTTTACATCTACATGCGGATGTCACTGCCCCCCGCACCTGACCTAGTGTGAGAATAAAAATATTTTGTTTATTTAGTGTGCATATTTTCGTTCGCACATTCATGTATGTTCGTATTTTAACGTTTTGTAAGAAAATAATGTTAGAATAGTTTTATTTAAGTAAATTCAATATTTAACTCAATACATGTCTAAATTTTACACATAAAAATTTGGCATTCCCCTTGAGCAACTCATGCACACTGGGAGCCTTGCCCCAATGTTTGAGAACCACTAGCCTATGGGATTCAAGCTGCCTTGAATCCCATTTTGGGAGAAAAACGAGATATAAATCCCATAAATAAATAAATGAGGCCAGTTTTAAGATGGGGGCCACATTCTTATGGAATGGAGCCAAGTGACTGAGAGGCTATGCAGACTGCCCCTAAGGGGCAGACTGCAGTCGCCTCCAGCTGCGCCGGATCCGGGCCATAGCAACTGCATGCTGCGGCCCCAATCTGGACTTTCCAGGGCGCAAAAAAGAGCTGCAAAAAGCAGCAAGGTTTTAAGGCACTGTGTCGCCGTGATGCCATGTGGGGCAGTGCACATTCTCATGCCGGCCTGGGGGCAGAATCGGGGCATGCGTCATGTGGATGCCATGCCCCGACATGCCCTCAGGCTGGCCCTTCTGGCTGGTATGCACAGCCCCTTCTAGAATGCAACTGCTGCAAGCTGTTCAGGCCCATGTGGTGGAATGGGGGCATTTGGTGTGACACCATGTGTGATCCCTTGTGGTACCAAGGCCGTGGTGCCAAGGGGGCACTGGGTGGGGAGAGCCCACCAAAGTCTAGTGTTAGCCCTATCTCCTCCATAACCTCTTGCCTTGGTGTGTTTTAGTAGTCACCTGCTGACACAAGATGTTACCCCACACCCCCTTACCAGCTCTTCTAGTGAGATGGCCTTCAACTGGTGTTCTCACCATCCCCTCACCTTTCCTCCAAGATAATGTGTGTATTTTTTTATACCTACCTATTTTGCCTTCAGCTTGCTGTTCTTTGAGATCTCTGCTTTAGGATGTACCCTAAGGAACTTTCCTTATAGTGACTTAGAGTAGGCTATGTAAAAGCGACTTTGTTGAATTCTTTTATATTGTACCCTTGCTTTATTCCTCTTCCCTCTGTTTAATAAAGTCTTTCTTAATTGGATATTGGAGTCAACTGCCTAAAGATGTCCTCTTCCATTTGTTCATGTTCTCAAACTTCACACACTTTATTAAGATCACTTACACCAAATCGGTTGTCAGGAAATCTCAGGGCAGAGTGCCAAACAATAACAGCATAAAACAATTATAAAACATTTTAACAGAACATGACAAATTTAAACAGAATACAGCTGGTTCTCTATGTTTGTGTCTGACTTTTGCAGATTTGATTAATATGTTCTCTCTAGGAATCTATAGGTCCTTCAGCACAATTCTGCCAGAGGTTGACCATAGAGTTGTGCTGGAAAACCTAGACGTTCATAGAGAAAACACTTCTCTAGGCATTTGTAGGTCTGCAGCATGACTCTGTGATCAACCTCTGGCAGATGTTGACCATAGAATTACACTGGAGGACCTGGAGATTCCTAGAGTGGTGTTCTCTCAGGTAAAAAAGCAGTGTTGTTGGTTTTTTTATTTGTGGTTTCTACTTTCACAGGGGTCCTTCATCCCTAACCCCAGCATATGTGTTGGGACCAATATGCAGACATCCACGTTTGCTGGGGCCAAAATGTTTGGTTGAAGAACTAGATTTTAGCAGAGCCCCAAGGTGACGCCAGCCTTGGCAACAAATGGGAATCTGTGGAGAGGGCATATCACAGTTAGGGTACCACAGGAGAGAAGGCCCCCTGTAGTCATGGATCATATGCCACAGAAAGAATTGTTCATGGTGGTGGGTCAAAGAAGAAGGGTTTTCAGCAGACCTCTGTGCTCAGGTAAGTATGTAGAGGGCCAGCTGTTCCTTCAAGCATTGAAGTTCCCATCCTGTTAAGGGATTTGAATTATCGTCCCCAGAATCTTGAATTTGGACCAGAAGCATATTGTCAGCCAGCAAAGTTCCTTTGAACATGATAGCATATGGTTCCTACATGTTGATCTTGCGAGCAATCCAGCAGCTCTCTTGCGCATTAAATACAACCTCCTTTGAGAGCACCCCATGCTGAATGCACCCGTCAATTCAGCACTGCGCCAAAGATTCTTGAACTATAGGCTGAGTATCCTTAATCCAGAAATCTAAAATAATCCAAAATCATCCACATGTGTGGCTGAAATAATGACACCTTTGCTTCCTAATGGATAGCGTACACAAATTTTGTTTTGTGCCCAAAATTATTTAAAATTGTATGTATAAAATTAACTTCAGACTTGTTTATACGAAACATACATGAATTTGATGTTTACATGTGGGTCTCATCTCCAAGATAGCTCATGATGTATATAAAAATATTCCAAAATCTAAAAAATATATCCAAAACTTCTGGTCCCAAGCATTTTGGATAAGGGAGACTCAACCTTTACTGTGTTTTATGAACAATATTCATATGGTTCATGGAAAGGCTGAAGACAAATCTGTGGTATTAGCCTTTTCTCCCAGTTTAATTTTCAAGTTTCTTAGTTTCATATTCCCACTCAGAATTAAAACTAAATGATGGCAATTTTTTAGGAGAGATGAGGCTCCTTTACAGGGATGATGGGCAACCATACTGACTCTCTTCAGGCTTCTTCTGATGTGTTGTCCACCGTGACAAAACTGATTAAGACTATATTAAGAACATAATATCAACGCAATCATAAAGCAGCTTAAAATGAGTGCTTCCAAAAGTGCCACCCCTTAGTAGGCACCTATCAGGACATGGAGAAGTTACTTTTTGAACTACAACTCTAGTCAGTATGACTACTGCTTGAATGGAACTACTGCTTCTGGGAATTGTAGCCCTAAAAAGTCATTTTTTTCTGACATAACTTGCAGCTTTACAGGGGAGTGATGATGAACTGATGCCATGCCAAGGCACAAAGGTAGAAAAGTGCCATGACATGTTGCTGCATAAAATAGAGCAATAAATAGTTGTACCCATATACAATTATTATTCACTGCCCAGTGTTCGTTATAAACTCAAGCCAGCTAAGTTATTTTGGCACATAAATAAGAAAAAACCACAGGCATTTCTCCCCATCCTGGACAATAAAAATACAGCGATAGCAGATTCAATAACAAATTCTCTTCCGCTGACTGTAGCAGCTGCTTCACAATGCCTAATACCAGGGCCAGTCTTGAAAGAAGCCATACAAGGCCCAAGATGGATCAGTGTCAAAGGTTGGGCTCATAGAAATGCCAGAAGAAGGAAGGCAACATGGGAATTTCATGGGTGCACAGAAGAGTATTACATATTGACATTGTCAGATCAGCAGATCAGTTTTAGTGGTAGCAATTATAAAAAGTCTCTTGTTAAAAGTACAAGGAGTTTTAATTGATATTGATGGGACCTTTCCTCCTGCCCCCTCCCTATTTCACCCTCTCTATTTCAGTGTAACCCACAGTTATTCTAATTTAAACCAAGGTTGTATAACTTTTAACTGTCTGGATCTTTTGGAAGTGACCTGGGGGGATGTAGGGGTGAAATTTGTGCCCAGTACTGGTGCAGTTGCCCACCCAGGGACTACAAGAAACAAAAGACCTGAAGTGGTTTATGATAGTTAACTAGTGGGCCAAGTGAGGTGCTTAAGCAAATATAGATGTTCTTTCTCTTTTCTTCTAACTCTTCCTTATATAATCTGCCTTTCTACTTGGCAAAGTGAAATCCCACACTGTAAGGATTCTTTCCTTAATCCAGCAGGTGATGGGAGGCCGTTTTGGAAGGAGAAGAATCTGCCAGTAAATTCTAGTGGGATTGAAGTCCCCTGGGTCGTGCCAGGAAATGCAAAAGAGACTCTTTCCAAGAATCCTGGTAAAGGAGAAGCTTCTGAGTGCCAGCAGAAAGCTCATCTCAGCAGCAAGGAAGTTGAAACCATTCGTTTTCATCCTGCTTCGATAGAGAATCCATACACATGCTGGGATTGTGGGGAGAGCTTCACAGGGATAGAGGTCCTGGTGGCCCATCAGAGTACCCACACAGGAGTGAAACCTTTCAATTGCTCAGAGTGTGGGAAAAGTTTCATTCAGCGATCCCTTCTGACGGCCCATGAAAAAACCCACACACAAGAGAAGCCCTTTTCTTGCCCTGAGTGCGGCCAGAGTTTCAGCAAGAAGGCAGGGCTGGTGTCTCACCAGAAGATACACACAGGAGAGAAGCCCCATCAATGCCAAGAGTGTGGGCAAAGCTTCCTCCACAGGTACGACCTTGTTCGACATCTGAGAATCCACACAGGAGAGAAGCCGCACAAGTGCCCCGACTGTGGGAGAGGTTTCCGGAACATGTCGGCTTTCCACGTTCACCGTCGGATCCATACAGAAGAGAGACCTTACCCGTGCTCGGCCTGTGGGAAGACTTTCCGTCACCGCACAAACCTTATTGTACACGAGAGAATCCACACCGGAGAGAAGCCATACAAGTGTGAGGACTGTACCAAGAGCTTCAGTGATACATCGTCCCTCAGGAAGCACCGAAGATCCCACACGGGAGAGAGGCCATATGTTTGCCCTGAGTGTGGGAAGACTTTTTCACAGAATGCTGGCCTGGTTCAGCACAAGAAGATCCACACAGGAGAGAAGCCCTTCCAATGTGCCTTCTGTCCCAAAACTTTCCGGGGCAAATCCGCCATTGTTGCGCACTTGAGAACCCACACAAAAGAGACGCCGTATGAGTGCAGGATCTGTAAAAAATGTTTTGGCCATCGTTCCAACCTCATCAAGCATGAAAGAATCCACACCGCACCGAAGAAGTTTAAGCGCTCCCAATGTGTATAGGGCATCACTGGGAAGCCTAATGTCCTTGTGCATGAGAATGAAGTCAATGAAAGAGAAAATGAAACATGCTTCTTATTCTGTTTCACAGAACCTTGCAGTTCTGTTCACCCACCAGCGAGAGGAACTATCCACTATTATCACTTCGGATGAGTTCCACAGTGGTTAGACAGCATTTATTAATAGCTGGAAGTAAATTGTATACTATAGTAGTTCTGTTGGAAGGTGTATTGATCATATAAGGTTAATATGATCAATCATCTCATTTTATACCATTTATTCCCACCCACCCCTCTTATTTTTTCCATTACTGTATTCCATTAGATTTTTAAAAAACTTTTCTTGTGTTTTAAGTGAACTGGCTTTTACGGAGACACACCAAGCCATTCATGTCTGAATGCAAATAATTCAATGTGATTATATTCTTTAACTTTATGAATGATAGAGGCTGACCCTGTGGTAGTGATCAACATATATGAGACTTTTTTAAAATAATTACCTGTCGGAACCATGTATGATAGGAGGGCTGGATCCCGGATCCTCAACTAAGAAATGCACAACACCCACATTGCCTTTGGGGCAGAGTTGTGTTTACCTGCCATTGAGCAGAGCCAAATGACTGTATCTTATTGTATAGTGCAGCTGCGGCCATTTCTGTGGACCTTTCTGGAGAAGGGGGCAACTGGCCATGGTGGCAAGAAGGTACAGTACCAAGTTGGGGATGGCGGACATGGAGGCCACCAAAATCATGTATAGCTCTGCACAGCTTCTTGTCTTGTAAGGGGTGAGTAGTGACCCCCTGTTTTTGTGAGGGTAACACAAAAGCTAGTCCCTTGTCAGCTCCTGAGGTCACTTGCCCTCCATCTACCAGTCTCCCCCTCCTTTTCACACTTAACCACAAAATATGTGGTGCTTTTTTGGTTATTATTTACTTTTTAAAAATGTTTTGCCTTCTGCTTGATATTCTTGGAGACCCATGCCTTAGGATGTAAGTTAAGGGACATCTTATAGTAACTCTGTATCAACTATGTACAAGCTATTTTGCTGAATTTTTCTTTTATATATTGTACTTCCGCTTTTCTCTCTCTCTCTCTCTCTCTCTCTCTCTCTGCTCCAAATTTAATAAAGTCATTCTAAATTGGATATTGAAGTCAGTGACTTATTTCCAAGGACCCAAGCAATTCTCTTCCATGGTTGAAGTTGATTTGGTCCACACTTTATTAAAATATTTATATCCAATCCAATTTTAATGGTCAAATGCAGAGAATCAACATCAAAGAATTACACTGTAAAACTGAGGGCCATAAAAATGTTTTTAAAATATGCTGGTTTTATAGGAATTTGGTGTCCTGCATTCAAACATGACCTCAGATTTTCTCCATCACATACCATTCTTTCACAACTTGCTTTGACATTTCGATGTTACAATATGTGACTGAATGAAATGATATTGCAAAGCATATTCCTGCAAAGAGTAAGAAAGGGGTTAAAGTCTTCTAATAAACTTTCGAAACACTTAAATTTGCTGAAATGAAACACAATAATAATTTCAAAAGCAGTAAAAGAAATCACACTGGAAATCAGCATCCGCACTTAAACAAAATTGAGTAACAACTGAATTAATGAATTATCAAATTTGTGAAAGACCTGTTTGTGATACATTTTTATTGTGGTTTTTTTAAATTCAGCATCAAAAAATCAATTAAAAACAGATACAGTACTGAAATTTTTTTTCACTACAGTCCTGTATTATATGCAAAGGGATCTTGTAGCAACTTTGAGACACAGCTGTAGTTTTAAAGTTGCTACAAGAGCCCATTGTATACTGATAGAGACTAATATGGTTATGCCTTTGAATATTAAACAATTATGAAACAATTTCATACAAGTCAGAAAGTACAGAAATCTACAACCCAGTAAGTTGTGAAAACAAATGAATTTCAACAGGCAGAAATCTAAGGTACTACACTTAGGCAGAAAAAAAGTGAAATACACACACATAGGATGGGTGACACCTGGCTTAACAACATCACATGTGAAAGGGATCTGAGAATCTTAGTGGACCACAAGCTGAACATGAACCCACAGTGTGATATGGCAGGTAAAAAAAGTCAATATAATCCTAGGAGTGTAGTGTCTAAATCGATGGTCCTGAAACTTTAGTGCCCCATTTGTTTTGGACTTCAGCTCCCAGAAGCCTTAGCTGGCTTGGCCAACAGGCAGGAATTCTGGGACCTAAAATCTAAAACATCTCAAGAACCAAAGTTTGGGGACCACCAAAGTAACAGCACCACTCTATTCTGCTTTGGTCAGGACTCACCTGGAATACTATGTCCAGTTCTGGGCCTCACAATTTAAAAAGGATGATGAGAAACTGGAACATGTCCAAAGGAGGGCAACTAAAATGGTGAAGGGTCTGGAAACCATGCCCTGTGAAGAATGACTAAGGCAGCTGGGGACGTTTAGTCTGGAGAAGAGACGGTTAAGAGGTTATGTGATAGTCCTGTTTAAACATTTGAAGGGCTCTCATTTTAAGGATAGAGCAAGCTTGTTTTCTGCTGCTCCAGAGAATAGGACCTAGAACAATGGGTGCAAACTACCGGAAAAGAGATCCCACCTCAACATTAGGAAGGACTAATTTATACACCAGTTCTAGGCTGTATCAATAGAAGTGTAGTTACTTTGATGGAAATCATAGTATCAATCTATTCTACTTTGCTCTGAACCCACCTGGAATAATCCTGGGTCCATTTCTGGACATCACAATTTAAGAAGGATGTCAAGAAGATGGAGCATGTCCAGAGAAGGGCGACCAAAATGGTGAAGGGTCTGGAAACCATGCCTTATGACTAAAGACTTAGGTGCTGGGTATGTTTAGCCTGGGGAAGAGATGGTTAAAAGGTGATATGATAGCCCTGTATTAGTATTTGAAAGGGTGTCACATTGAAGATGGAACAAGCTTTTTTCCTGCTGCTCCAGAGAGTAGGGCACGGAGCAACGGATACAAACTGCAGGAAAAGAGATTCTACCTCAGCATTAGGAAGGACTAATTTATTGTAAGAGCTACGTAACAAAGGAATGGATTGCTTCACATTGTGGTGGGATGTGGAGTCTCCTTTGCTTTGATGGTGAGTTCCTGCATGGCAGAATGGAGTTGAAGATGCCTGTTTCTGCTGCTCCAGAGGCTGGGACACGGAGCAATGTATTCAAACTACAGGAAAAGAGATCCCACCTCAACATTGGGAAGGACCTCCTGATGGTAAGAGTTG
The DNA here is from genome assembly GCF_019175285.1 of Sceloporus undulatus. Lineage (NCBI taxonomy): Eukaryota > Metazoa > Chordata > Lepidosauria > Squamata > Phrynosomatidae > Sceloporus > Sceloporus undulatus. Next base: position 10,579,357 of record NC_056523.1, read on the forward strand.
TTCGACCATGGAAAACCTTGTCTCAGAGAGTGGCGGAGTCTCCTCCTTTGGAGGTTTTCAACAGGCTGGATGGCCATCTGTCGAGGATGCTTTGATTGTGAGTTCCTGCATGGCAGAATGGGGTTGGACTAGATAGCCCTTGGGGTCTCTTCCAATTTTGTGATTCTATGAAAGGATGAACAATAATGCAGAATACTGCCCTGTTCTCCCAGTGTAAACTTTTACCTTCTGTGCTACCTATTCCTGTTTAGGAGTAAAAGAAGAAGAGAAGATGATGGCAGATTTTAGGAAAGGGGGAGGTTGTTAGATAGGGGTACATATGGTTTCATACTAAATCCTAAATCCTATTTATTAGTTTCAAGTAGAATAGACTCATTGTTTCAATGGAGCTACCCTACTAATAAAACTTTGCCCTGAAACTTCTCAAGATTTTGTTCGATGACTGTTGTCCATGACAAAAATAATTCTCCCTTATTAGGCATATAGATAACATCAGAGCAAACATAAAGCGACTTAACACAAGAGCTTGGGAAAATATTACTTTTCGTCTTCCTGAGTTCTGTGGGGGCAACGATCATTGAATATTTCAAAGATAATCGCAAGTGAAGTCCTCTCCAAACATACATACTCAACAACAATATAACAAATTGTACAGTGGACCCTTTATATGCACTGATTTTGCATGCATGGAATCAATCATCCATGGCTTGAAAATATATATATATATATATATATATATTCCAAAAAGCAAACTTTGATTTTGATATTTTATATAAGGATTTTGTTGTTGTGTGCCTTCAAGTTGTTTCTGACTTATGACGATCCTAAGACAAGCCTGCCATGGGGTTTTCTTGGTAAATTTCTTTAGAAGTGGTTTGCCATTGCCATCCTCTGAGGCTGAGAGAGTGTGACTTGCCTGAGGTCACCCAAAAGTTTCATGGCTATAGGGGATTCGAACTCTGGTCTCCAGATACCATTTTACCACACCATTGTATTTAATGGGACTTGAGCATCCACGAATTTGGGTATCCACGGGAGTCCTGGAACCAAACCCCAGTGGATACTAAGGTCCCACTCTATATTAAATTTGATATTAAATGTCCATGTATCGAGTGACGTGCCAGTTCAGGGTGTGACTGCAGGATTCTTCTGCCTGTGCAGGTCAGTAGCATTTCAACATTTGAACACCATCTGAAAGCCCTAAATAATAATTTTTTAAAATATACAAAACAGATGCAAATACAATATAGAAATAAAACCACAAATAATGTACTCCTTTTACTTCCTCTTAAATTCATTACTGAAAATGCTACTCCCTCATTCAAGGTGAAAAGGGCCTTTTCCAAGCCATGGATGGCAGCCTGCAGATCCTTTCCAGCTCTCCCTCTCTGAATTCATTTAGCACAGTGATTCCCAAACTTTGATCCCCAGATGTTTTGGACTTCAGTTCCCAGAAGCCCCAGCCAGCTTGGCCGTTGTCAGGAATTCTGGGAGCTACATTGCAAAGCATCTGGAGGACCAAAATTTGGAAATGACTGCTACAGCCTCTTCCCTAGAGTTTCCCCACTTACTGGCCCAAATAACCAATAACTCCCAGCGGTAACATTAGTAAGCACTAACTGGAGCTAGGAAGAGTGATTGCTTGGCCTGCAAGTCCCAGAATCCCCAGCCAGAGGCTGTACTGACAGCCCAGTACTAAGGCTGTAAAAAGGAAGCATCCTTAGCACAGCTTGAAATGAGGAACTGAAGAATAGCAATGAATTGACTGGGTACCAAAGCACAAACCCTGGTCTGACTTTTGGAACTAAGAGAACAACAGGTGGTTGCAGACATGGCATGCAGAAACTCACCGTGTGCTCAATTGTGCCTGATAACCAATACCAGGCGCCTTCTTGTGGCACGCGTGGAAGAAAATCCCACAAACCCTGCTCTCCAACCATCAATCACTGAGTACAGTTGGCCCTCTGCATTTGTGGTTTTGACTTTTGCAGCTTTGGTTATTTGTAGTTTTGATTAATATGTTCTCACTAGGAATCTCAAGGTCCTCCGGCGCAACTCTGCCAGAAGTTGAGACCAGAAGTTGTGCTGGAGAACCTAGAAGTTCCTAGAGAAACCACTTCTCTAGACATTTGTAGGTCCTCCTCCAGCATGAGTCTATGATCAACCTCTGCCAGATGTTGACCACAGAGTTGCACTGGAGGACCTGGACATTCCTAAAAAGGTGATCTCTCAGGTAAAAATAATACTTTTTTTGGGTACTTTTCCCACATTCACGGGGTTCTTCAGCCCTAAACCCAGCGAATGTGAAGGGACCACTGTACAATAAAGACTCCATGATTTCTTGCCCTGTCCTGATACATCCCAGGTTTTTTGCCACCCGAGGCCCCTGCCAGGGACGTAGCCAAGGGGGGGGGGTTCTTGGGGGCTGGACCCCCCTTCCATTAGAAAAATGAATGGTGTGTGCTGCTGTGCCGCTGTACCCAAGCCCCATTATAATGGTGGCACTTGGTCGGGCCCCCCCCCCCCTTCCTAAAATCCTAGCTACATCCCTGCCCCTGCCTCACGGTGCCTAATAGCAGGGCTGACCATAACAAGAGCTGTTTGACAGTGGAAGACACTCCCTCAGAGTGTGGTGTAGTTTCCTTCTTTGGAGGTCTTTAAACAAAGGCTGGATGGCCATTTCTCAGGGGTGCTTTGATTGAGAGTTCCTGCACAGCAGGGGGTTGGACTAGAAGGCCCTTTGGGTCCCTTCCAATGCTATGATCCTATGATTCTATGAATAATAATAATAACAAGCTTTATTTGTATACCGCTTTTCCGTGGACGATCAAAGCGGTTTCCAATATCAGATTAACAATACATCATGACTCTGTTTCTTTCCCCTCAAGATGGTAATCGGGAGGAGGGCTCTTCTTCTTGGCAGGCAGAGAGGCCTGTTGTTTCTTGCCTGCTTCCCCTCAAGATGGTGGTCGGGAGGAGGGCTCTTCTTCTTGGCATGAAAAGATTCTCTGTTGGGGACTTGGCATGGTATAGTGGTTTGAGATCTGAGTGTGAATCCCAAGTTGGACATGGAAATTCACTGAGTGATCTTGGGCAAGTCACACTCTCTCAGCCCCAGAGGATGGCAATGGCAATCCTCCTTGGAGCAAACTATGCCAAGAAAACTCCAGGATAATTTTAGAAATAGCAACAGTTAAAATGATGGAACAGCCATTTGACCAAGAGCGACATTATAGACATGCAAAACACAGACACACACATATACACAAAAAACCCTGAACCTAGATTAAAAAGCTAGATGAGCTAGTCAGAGAGCCAGAGTGATGTAGTGGCTATACGACTCTGGAGACCCAAGTTCGATTCCCTGCTCAGTCATGAAACCCATTGGGTGACCTTGGGCAAGTCACACTCTCTCAGCCTCAGGGGAAGGCGATGGCAAGAAAACCCCAATGGCCATAAACAAACAAACAAACAAACAAACAAATATGAAAGCAAGCACCAGACTCTAGTAGGCCACTTCCGCTGCTAAGCTCCCCAAAACACCTCAATTTTTGTCTCCCTCCAAATAGAAATCACAATCCTAGATGCTAGATGCTCCCTGGGGCTGCAAGTTGTCAGTCCTACATAGGGTGGCCAGGCTGAAAAGTGGAGAATGTTCTTGTACCTTTAATAATTGTGCAAAAGAGGGAATTTCAGCTGGGGTTGCTTGTCACACAACTGACTAACAAGCCACATTTGCTGAAATACTTTCTTCTACACAACTATTAAAAGTTGAGGAGCCCTCTCCAGGTTTCAGCGTGGCAACCCCAACTGGAAACAATGGGCATAAATACGGCGTTGGTCCCTGACCTTTGTTGTTGTTGTGTGCTTTCAAATCATCTCTGACTTATGTTGACTCTGTGGCAGTGTTTCTCAACCTGTGGGTCGGGACCCCTTTGGGGGTTGAAGGATTCTTTCACGGGGGTCGCTTAAGACCATCAGAAAACACATATTTTCAATGGTCTTAGGAATTGAGACCATCGGTTGGGGGTCATCACATCATGAGGAACTATAATAAAGGGTCGCGGCATTAGGAAGGTGGAGGACCACTGCTCTATGGGGTTTTCTTTGCAAGATTTGTTCAGAGGAGGTTTGCCATTACCTTCCCCTGAAGCTGAGAGAGTGTGATTTTCCCAAGGTCACCCAGTGGGCTTCAGGGCTGACAGGCAACCCGAATCCTGGTCTCCACAGTCAGAGTCCAACGCTCAAACCACTAGGCCACCTGGGAGAAAAATAATTGCCAGTCCCCCCACATCAAATAGCCTGAGAAACAGTGCCAAAATGAATCAACATCCAAAAATGGAACCATAGAAGTACCAAAAGTAACCCTAGAGTTGGCAGCATGGAAAAGGATCTTGGGGGCCTGTATAGTGGTTTGAGTGTTGGACTAGGACTCGGAGAGACCAGGTTTCAAATCCCTGCTAGGCCATGAAACCACACACACACACACACACACACTCTTATGTATATATAGAATATAAGAAAGGAATGTATATATACATATATGTATATTGAATAATTTCAATATTACAATATTAAAATAGATAGCTATTAAAGAATAAAAGATAAAACTGTTTTTAAAGTGAAACAACATCCGAAGCCGGCCATTTACAAACTATTAGGAAAAACTGCTGGCAGGACACTTTGCTTTGGGCTTCATGTTCTTTCCTGAGGTGCTAGGCTTCTCCTTGCAGGGAGAGTCTGTGTTTTTAAAGGTGCAAGCATTTGTCCAGAAAGCAGGCTCTGGGCTCTGTAACCCCCAAACCCTCCTCCCCTCCCAAAAATCTGCCCCTGTCTGATCTCTTGCTAAAATAAAACATTGGACTTCCCTGCAGGGTGGTCGTTTGTCCTTCACTGAAGGCTTTTAAGGAGAGGATAGGATACTAAAGGTTTCCTTTGATGGTAGAAGAGGGTTGAAGCAGATGGCCTTTGGGCTATCTGGTATTCGTAGAATCATAGAATGATAGAGTTGGAAGAGACCCCCAAAAGGGCCATCCAGTTCAAACCTTCTGCCATGCAGGAACTCTCAATCAAAACATCCCTGACAGTAAGGGCTGTTTGACAGTGGAACAAACTCCCTTGGAGTGTAGTGGAGTCTCCTTCTCTGGAGGTCTTTAAACAAAGGCTTGATGGCCATCTGTTGGGCTGCTTTGATTGAGATTTCCTGCATGGCAGGGGTTTGGACTGGATGGCCCTTGTGGTCTCTTCCAACTCTAAGATTCTCTCTGAAGATGCCAGCCACAGATGCTGATGAAACGTCAGGAAGAAAATCTTCTAGAACATGGCCATATAGCCCAAAAAACCCACAAAAACTATCTACGATTCTATGATTCTATGATGGCCATCCAGCCTCTGTTTAAAGAACAGTTCTATTAAATGCAATGAGACATTATTATTATTATTATTATTATTATTATTATTATTATTATTATTATTAAGGAGGTCCCTTGGAATCTGCTGGAATTTGGTTTCAGGACTCCCCATGGATAAAAAAATCCATGGATGTTCAAGTCCCATTATATGCAATTGGATATAATAATAATAACAGTCGTCGTCATCATCATCATCATCATCATCATCATCATCATCATCATCATCATCACTATAGTGGTCTCTCGGTATCTGCCATGGTTTGGTTCCAGGACCCCCATGGATACCAAAATGCATGGATGCTCAAGTCCCATTATATACAATGAGAT
>NC_056523.1:10585104-10587146 GCF_019175285.1 Sceloporus undulatus
ATCATCATCATCATCATCATCATCATCATCATCATCATCATCATCATCATCATCATCATCATCATCATCATCATCATCATCAATACTGTAGTGGTCCCTTAGTATCTGCTATGATTTGATTCCAGGACCCCCATTGATATCAAAATCCATGGATGTTAAAGTCCCATTATATGCAATGAGATGATTTATTATTATTATTATTATTATTATTATTATTATTATTATTATTATTATTATTTTGTTATTTTCAGCCTGGAACTGCCTTTTGCAACACAGTGGCCCTGCCATCATGTTGGGGTCCCTCTCTGGGGGTCAGAATTGTTCTTTAGGGGCTATTCCACTTTCCCTGCCCTTCATTCCCTGTCTTAGTGTAGGGCAAGCAGCCTCATTCCCTGTGCGGGCTGCACCTAGTCCTACTAACTAGAGCAACTCCCCAACATTTCTGTCTTTCTCTGCAGTTCCTCTCAAAATGGCATCAAGAAGTGACATTCTGCCACTGCTTTGAGAGGGGATGCAGAGGGAAACAGGTGTTAGCGAGTTGTATGGGGTTCTTGGGGTGCTTATAGGGGGTGTTTTCATGAGTCTTCATGCCTTTGGAGAGGCTTTCTAGGTGGTTTGAAGGGGAAAGCCACACTTAGGGCACTTCAGGGGTCACAAAAGTGTGCCGTTCTTGGGCTGGCCCTATACAAATTGGCGAAGGTTTCCATCTCCTGCAACCGCTGGCTCAGTCCCTCACCCTCTTTTGGCCCTTCAGGAAATGATCAACAAAACCGACCAGGACAAATATGGTCAATGGAGCGAGCAGGAGTTTGTGAAGCTCATGTAAGGGCTATTTGACAGTGGAACACATTCCCTCGGAGTGTAGTGGAATCTCCTTCCTTAGAGGTGTTTAAGCTGAGGCTGGATGGCCATCTGTTGGGGATGCTTTGATTGAGAGTTCCTGCATGGCAGAATGGGGTTGGACTGGGTGGCCCTTGTGGTCTCTTTCAACTCTATGATTCTATGAAGAGGCACAAATAAATTTCCAGCTCTTTTTATTAGGAACATGAAAAGTACTTTTTTTGTTGTTTCAGAACTGTCTGGCCCTAAGTATCTTTTGTGTTTGAACATGTTTTCCTATTATTAATATTATTATGATGCTTTATTTATACAGTGCTGTAATATTTACACAGCACTGTACATACAATCAATTAAAATAGACAGTTCCCTGCCCTCAGGCTTACAATCTAAAAAGACATGAGAAAGGGGAAAGGGTTCAGATCCACCATTTCTTCTCTCCCTCTGAGGCCTGGACCATGGCAGATGGACCGGAAGGAGGGCCCTTCTTCTTGCTCTGGCTAGCCCTGATGGCGTTGGGCCTGCCTTTTCACTCCCTCCAGGCTGGATGGATGGTGTCAGATACCATTAGGGTTGCCATAACCCAGCGGCCCCCGTGACAATCACAGTTCTGGGGGGCCCTCCCGGTCCCAGTCCAGTTTGGGCCCCCACCCGTGCCTTGTTCCCGGTTTGGGGGCCCGCTCCGGCCATTGCCGCTGCTGCTAATGCGGCTGCTGCTGCGCCAACCCACCTCCTCCTCCGGCTCTGCCTTCCTCCTCTTCCTCAGCGGGCGGCAGAAGCGCCGCCGCCACAGCGCCCCCACTGTGAGGGCTTGCACGCCGCCCAGGCCTCAGCAGGGGCCAGTGGCAGTGCGCACGCCTGCCCCGCTTTCCTCCGTGCAAGCGCGCCTGCCCCGGTTCCCTCCGCACGCACGCGCGCCAGCCATCATAAGGAGGAGGAGGGGGGAGAGGAGGAGGAGGAGGAAGGAGCCTGAGGAAGGGTGCCTGAAGGCCAGGGCAGAATTGGGCCAGAGGAGGAGGAGGAGGAGGAAAGCTGAGTCAGTGGCCATTAGGTCTGCCTTGGTTTTTTGGGGTTTTTAAATTATATTTAAAAATATAAAATACTTATTTTATTTAATTTTTTTAATTTTTATTATTGCTTTTTATTTTTTATTTTATTAGTTTTTATTATTGCTTGTTTTTGTTTTATTTCATTAATTTTTATTA
>NC_056523.1:10587156-10617646 GCF_019175285.1 Sceloporus undulatus
TTGCTTGTTTTTGTTTTATTTTATTAATTTTATTATTGCTTGTTTTTGTTTTATTTCATTAATTTTTATTATTGCTTGTTTTTGTTTTATTTTATTAATTTTATTATTGCTTGTTTTTGTTTTATTTCATTAATTTTTATTATTGCTTGTTTTTGTTTTATTTTATTATTGCTTGTTTTTGTTTTATTTTATTAATTTTATTATTGCTTGTTTTTTATTTTATTGCATTAATTTTATTATCAAATATATACACCCCTGCCTTGTTTTTTTATTTATTTTTTCATTATTTTTTATTATTAAATATATGCAAGTGCATTTTTTGTGTATTTATGGTGCTTTGAATGCTAACAAGTCTGCCTTTCTTGGACAATTATAGTGGTGGTGGTGGTGATGATGATGATGATGATGATGATATTGATATCAACAAGCCTCTGAGGCATGGCCAATGTAACTTGCTGTGATTTTTACAAACTCATGCGCAGTGAAGAAAAACCACAGTCCCTTGCCCAAGTACACACTTCTGAGAAGTAAAGTTGAACCCAAGGGCAAGAACATTTCTGCCATCTGTCTAAGAATAATGCCAAAATGTCCTCCATTTTGATCATGCCTAAAAACATGCATTTATATTAACATTTTTTTAAAAAACCCTCAATTTTTTTGCGCGTCCTCCATTTTTATAAAATGTGTCCTACATTTGAAAATGTTGTCCTACATTTGTCCCGGTTTGGAGGTCCTCACTTATGGCAACCCTAGATACCATGGAGGGAGGGCTCTTCTTCTTCAGGCTATAAAGCAGAGGTGGAGAACCAGTTTAAAGGTGTGCACATGGAAACCGATCTCCCAATGTCCTTCAGCAGCATCACTGTAGCCCCACTGAAGTCCCCACTGAAGTGGGCCTGCCTTGGCTGCATGACTTGGGACCTCCTTTTCAAAGCGAGCAGCAGCCATGCACAGCAACCGGTCTCTCGCTTGTGCACAGAAAGGGGTAACATCTGGGTGGCCCTTTGCAGCCACCTATGTATTTATTTATTTTAAGAATTTATATCCCATCTTCCTCCCACAATGGGATTCAAGACAAGCCAGTCCTGCCCCAAGCCCTCCAGCCGAACTAGCTCAGCTTCACATAGACAGGAGGCATTTCTGAATGCCTGGCATTAGTGTTTTGCTCTGGGCAAAATGATGAAGAGGGAAGATAGGGATCAGAGAGAAAGAATCTCCTCTCTGCCCCATCCTAAGTGGGATCTGATTTGGGGTAACCAAAGTCTGGTCTGTTGGCTTAGGAAGGCAGGCAGATGTGGGACTCAGGGTACAGTTATGGAGGGAGCAAAATGAGCAAAATTAAAGCATTGGTGCTCCAATAAGAATTCTGCCTCCTATCAGTGAAATTATTTTATTTATTTATTTATTTATTTATTGGATGTATATCCCTCCTTTCCACCTAAAAGGGATCCAAGACGGCTTACAATAATTTTTTAAAAACATCCAACTAAAACATTAATTTACTAAAGTTAGAAAGGAATTAAACGTTAACATTGAAAACCTGATTGAAACAGCTAAAACACTTTAAAACATACTTAAAACACTGTTTCAATAAAAGACTGAAAGATATATATGCAACATACCGTGTCACACACTGCCACAGAGAAGGCTCTCCCCCAATCCTCCCCAACTGCGCCTGCAAAGATGGAAGGACTGCGAGACAGCCCTCTCCTGCAGTCAGATCTCAATGCACACCCTGGTTTATATGAAGACTGAATTATCCATCAGTCCTCAAATCCCTACCTAGCATTGTGGTAACTTAAGACTTAAGTTAGGCATTTAGAAAGAAATGGAGCTGGGAAAGTGACCAAGGGAATATGAAGAGAGATAATAAAATAAGTGTTCTACCTCTGAAGGATTTTTGGCACCTCACTTGCTGCAATGCTAGAAATTTTAGGACTGGGGGAACATTTAATGGGCGGGCAACATTTTTAATTTGTAGGGTGCTGGAGTTGGAGAAACGGGGCTGAACCCCTCTCTACACCCTGACCTCTTGTCATTTTTTGTGGACTTCTCGTTTTGTGGACTAGAGCCCAGGCATAAAGTGAGATGTGTCTAGTTTGGGCACCCCACTCTTTCCTTTCTGCAGACATTTCTGCTCTCTGGAAACATCCCTTTTTGCAAAGCCCCCTTTGGAAGCAGAGGAAAGGGAGACTTTTCGGTAGGTGATATTCTCCAAGGTTTGCGATATATTTGAGGTGCCCCACGCCCTTTGCATTTCTCTGGCTCATTTCTCCTCCTTTTCCTCCTTCTGGTCCTCCTCCTCAGGCCATCCTCAGCACCTCTTGGACCATCTTCCCGACTCCATCATAGATTTCGTGGAGGGGGGCATTGCACATGAAAGCGCTTGTGGTCACCAGCTTGTGCCTGCAGTCCACGTGGATCTGACCGACGCTCCTGTTGATGTGTTTGCAGCCCATCTCCTTCAGCACCTGGGCCGTCTTGGCATAGGGCCAGCTGTGGGGCAGAAGGAGAGAGGAGGATAATATTTTAAATCAGGATTTTTTGGGCTAGGGATCAGGCAAGGTGTTTCCCTTGCTTGTAAAGCAGCCTTTGGATGCTACCAGGCATGGACACTTGAATGGGGGAGGCAGGACAAGGGGATCTCAAACCATCCCTTCCAACACTGAGCCCCATTTGGTAAAACTGGACCACCAAAGGCCCCTGTGTAATTGAGCCTCCTCAGGAAGTATCCATCAGAAGTGTACTAAGGCGGTTTACAGACCGCCAAATAGTACGTCATCAATACGTACTAGGGTTAGGAAGGGGCGGTGCTTCCGCACCCCCCTAACCCTAGTACGTATTGAATACGTACAAGATGGCGGTGCCCTGTTCATACGGGTGCCGCCATCTTTACGTATCGGATGTTGAGCGTCCGTACGCGTCGCGGGCGTTGTGACGTAGTGAGTGCGCCCCTGGTGCCTCGCTACGTCGCAAACGCGACTTAAAAAGAAGCTCCATTTTGGAGCTTCTTTTTCGGTCCGCGCGGGAGTCAGGCCGGGGGAAGGCTCCGGCTCCCCCGCGGACCTACTGGCGGCGGCGGCAGAGCGCCGCAAAGCGGAGGTATGTACCCCGCCTAAGTGACCAAACATTAAGACATAGGAGTTTATTACACAAAGGGGATCAGGAGTATATTCCAAGAATATCCCAGAAAAATCACATAATTACATGTTACGATTTCACATGCCATCGCACAAAATCCGCCATTAAAGTGATCACAAAGAAGCATGAACGCACATGCATCTTTTTACTTTTGGGATTTCAGCAGTAATGCATTTCCATTATCACTTTATTTGAGCAATTGTGTGTGATAATCATTTGCGCAATTACTCACCATTTTTGCTTTAGTTGTAGGATGTTTTAAGTGCGCTTTAATCTTTCTTTAATGTTGAAATCAGCCCCAGTGTGATAAACTCCATATTGAGTCATTGAGCCCTCTCAGGAATGAGAAAGGCTTCCCGCAGTCTATCCTTTCTGCACTTACTTGGGAGTAATTTCTCCTGAACACATGGACATCTAAACGCACATTGTGTGTGGAAGTACCTTCCTATTTAAGGGTATTTGAATGCCTTAAATATGAAGGGGAAAGTACAAGAATCTACAAGAAGGCAAAAATTAAAAACTGCCTAAAGCCCCTTTAAAACAGCACTGAAATCTCAGTTGCTAAGGTTGGATTTGCACCCAAACCCTGCCACTCATGGCCACAACTCCATCCTATGGAGTCCTGGGATTTGCAGTTTGATGAAATACAGTTGTCCCTCCTTATCAATGGATTAAACCATCCACAGCTTGATTTTTAAAAAAAAAGAAATTCCAACAATGAAACTTTGAATTTACTATTTTATATAAGGGCCACTTTTTATACTTACACACTGTTATATTTAAAGGGACTTGAATATCCACGGATTTTGGTATCCATGGGGTGATCCTGAAACCAACCCCCAGCAGGTACCAAGGGCCCACTATATTTAGAGTCCTCTGCCTGAGAGTTGTAGTGCCTCACCAAACTACAAATCCTAGCATGCTGCAGGATGCAACTGCTATGGCTGTTTAAAGTGATACCAAAGTGATATAATTGTATAGTGTGCAAGAGACTCTGTGACCGATGAGAGACCCTAAATGCAATAGAGGTGGGGGTGTTTTTGCATTCCTGATAAAGCATTTTCTCATCCAATTCACTTAAATGGATTTTAAAAAGTGGAAATATATCCCTAGGCATTTGATCACTTAATCAGACGCAATGGCCCACCTTATCCATCTATCCTTTCATATAATTGAATCTGCCTTTGCTAGCAATGAAGTAGAAACAGAGAGCAGTGCAGAAATTCCCTTTACGGCTTCCTTGTCATCCTCAGCTCCTTACAAACCATTCAAACTAGAAACTTGGTTTGTTTGTTTATAGAAATGAAAAGTAAGATTCTCAAGAGTTCTGGATCTGAGCTTGGGGAAGTGACTTTTTGGACAATGACACCCAGCATCCCTAACCATCAGAGGACTAGGGAGTCTGGGATTTATAGTGCAGAAGGGCTGGTTGAGGATTCTGGAGTTGTAATCCCCCCCCAAAAAAAGAGGTCACTGTCTTAAATCTCTGTTGCATCCCCAGTGTCCCCTTGTTTGGCTTGCCTATATGTCCAGTCCTCTCACATAACACCTGTTTTAAAATTGCTCCACTGGCTGCCTATTAGTTTTCAGGACTAGTTGTTGGTTATGACCTTTAAAGCCCTAAATGGCTTGGGTCCTTCGGAACCACCTCCTTCTGTATAATCTACCCCGCACCACGCAAGTCCTCTGACTGGGAGGAATTTGCTGCAGCCTATGAAAACTGCTGTCTGCAACCACCCAGAGGACCTTTTCAATGTCTACTCCCAGATTATGGAATGGCCTGCCGGAGGAGATCTGTCACATCACCACCTTAGATAGCTTCAATAAAGCTCCTTAGACGGATCTCTTCTGGCAGGTCTTTCCCAAATAGATAACCGGCCACCAAATTAGAACCTGTTTTCTCTGAATCTGCTATAGCCATGATTTGCTCTGTTTATTTTAAGATATGTTTTAAATTGTCAATTGTTATTTTAGAGGGTGGGTGGGATATTGGGATTCGGATTGTATATTTTTAACTTGTAAGCTGCCCTGGTTGTCCTGGAAAGAGGAGCAGGATATAAATATTTTTAAATTATTTATTATTATTTATTATCCCTTCTGGTGTCACTTACGTCTCACACTCTGTGTCGTCCCCAACAGTCAGTTCGCAGCCTGGGAGGACTTTGGCTGCCAGTACTGGAGCGATGCAGCACAGGCCAATGGGCTTCTGAGTCAAATGGAAAGCCTTGATGGCATCCTCCACCTCTTTGGAGACGGTGCAGTTCTTTCCTTCTGAGGCCCAAGAGCAGAGGTTTTTGGCCACTCCAAAACCACCTGCGATGCAGGAGAAGGGTTCAAAAAGGGCACCCATGATGGGAACCAGGCTTGAGAATTTTTGGAAGTCAGCTGGGATCAGCCCAGAGGAAAAACTGGGCTCTGCTGCTCTTATTATTTTTATTTATCACCATCATCATCACCATCATCATCACCATCACCACCATCCTCCTCCTCCTCCTCATCATCATCATCTTGCTTTCCCTCCCAAAACTGGGACTTGGAGGAGCAGCCCACAGTTCAAAAGCACAGTTAAAAACATGCAAAAGAGAGCATTAAAATAGAAATAAATTATTATGGTGTTAGAAAAACTTTGGTGAAAGAATTAAAATAAAGTTTAAAAAGATAGAAGCACTTTAAAAAAAAGAACAGTGGTCGTTGAACAGAAGAACTGCAATGGTAGATTGGAAAGAGAAACAGCAGAATTGGAGTTCATCCATAAACTACAGTCCGTCAGCCATGGATTGAACAAGGAGAATGGCTTCCTTACACACTACAGACATTTCAACACTGTCTGACCCTATCCTCATCCATTTTCCCCACCTGCAGGATAGTTACCTGGGATGATGAGAGCATCCAGATCCTTCATTGCCAGCGTGGCCAAATCCTTCACATTTCCTCGTGCGATCCTGGCACTCTCCACTAAGACGTTGCGCTTCTCTTCCACTGGTTGACCTGTGGCATGGTTGACCACCTGCGTCTGGAGGATATTTGGGGCGTATAGCTCAACCTGAAAGCGAAAAGGAGGAAATGCCATCACTGGGTCCATGCCAGCCTTAGGAAACTTAAATTGCCCTGCTGCAGTCCAAAAAGAGGCCACTTGGCAAAAACTCTGGCAAACAACCCTCCAGACAGTTTTGGAAATGAAAAATCATAACAATTTTGCATTAAAAATAAACAAAGGCAGAGATTGGCCTCCAGGATCTATATAGGTGCCATACCTGTGCCCCTTCCCTGCTGAGATGGACCATGATGGCTGAAGATTCATGGATCTCGCTCCCATCGTAGGCCCCACAGCCGGACAAGATGACCGCCACTTTCTTGCCCATGGCCAGAGTCAGGAGAGGTCAGTGCTCTGTCCAGCAGCTCCCCCTGAGACCTTTTATAGGCCACAAACACCACCTCCTTGGCATCTTTCCTTCTGGAAAGCCTGGGCAGAGACTTTGACTGGCAGCAGGAAAAGGAATTTTCCACTTATTCCAGGCCAGGGCAATGTGTTTGTACCATGGTTGTGCAATGGATTCCTCTTTTGCAAACCAGCCCACAGTCATGTTGGGCTGGTTTATTCAGCATCTGGTTGTTGCAAATGAATTCTTTCTGGGAATGCCAGGAAGGAGTGGGTTAAAAAGAAGAGGTGCATGAAGGGTCCCCATCTTTTCCTTTCACCTTCCTGATGCACTGTCCTTCTGGGTTTGTATGGTGAAGGAAGGCATGGCCAAGCCCTTGATCTTGATCTCAGTTCAAATTTCTTTTTCTTTTTCACATGCCTTGCTTTGGCTACTAGCCAGGCTAGCTGCGGGGAAAGCTCAAAATTCTCCCCAAAAGTCACTTTTTTGGATAGTTGTACACATCTTTTTCAATTCTTTGAAGCTTTGCTGGAGGGTTGTTGCTGCTGCTGTTGTTAATTATAGATGATGATGATGATGCAATTTGGTCACCAGTCCTTGGGGAAGGACCAGCCTCCTCCTTCGTCCCTTCCTGGGATCCAGGCTTTAAAGTGGGCTGGTCTTCTGCCTGTCTGCACTTTCAAAGGCCATCCAGGATGATGTCCTCCTCCAGCCAGTCAATGGGGCTCCTCAGCTTGGTGGCAGGTAAGGGGGCAAAGGCGGAAAGAGGGAAACAAAGGGGGCCCCCTTCCAATTTTCTATCTCTTCCTGAGACTCCCAAAGACCCTCTCAGCCCCAGGAAGGGGACCAGGGACCTTTCAGGAGGACTCTAATGCCCAGAATCCACTAGATTCTGGAAGAAAGAGCCCCCCTTCCCTAAAAGCCCCTTATCCTGGCTACTGTCTCTTTCTCTGCTGCTGGTGGTGCTGGTGTTGCTGGTGTTGAAAGCCTTCGTTAATTCCAACCCCAAGACAACCTCATGATAGGATTTTCTTGACATGATATACTCAAAGAGGGTTTGCCTTTGCTTTCCTCTGAGGCTGAGAGAGTGTGGCCTGCCTATGGTCACCCAGTGGGTTCCGTGGCTGAGCTAGCAGTCTGAACCTACTATGATGGGGTCTTCTTGGCCAGAATTATTCAGAGAGGGCTTGCTATTGTTTTCCTCTGAAGCTGAGAGTGTGTGACTTGCAATGAAAGAAGAGTCACTCATCATGGCTGAGCAGGGAATCCAGAACATATGATGGGGTTTTCTTGGCCAGAATTTTTCGAGGGGGGGGGTGTTGCTTTGCCTTCCTCTGAAGCTGAGAGAGCATGGCTTGCCTAAGGTCACCCAGTAGGTTTCCATGGCCGAATGGGGAATTCAACATGTAATGGGGGGTCTTCTTGGCAGAATTATTCAGAGAGGGTTTGCCTTTGCCTTCCTCTGCAGCTGAGAGAGTAGGACTAGCCTGAGATCACCCAGTGGGTTTCCATGGCTGAGCAGGGTTCGAACCTTGGTCTCATATTATCGGTGATATAATCAGTCAGTGATTCGATGTATTTCGTAGTGGGAACGGGCTCAAACCACTAGGCCACAGTGGCTCCTCTTTCACTGTCCCCCCATTTTTCATTTCAGGGTCTCTCTTGCTCTGTGTGCATTTCTACAGCGTCACCTGTCCAAAACCATTGCTCCCTGGAACGGCGCTTGGGGTCCTCCTGCTCCTTTTCTCCTCTCTGGTGGGATACGCAGGTGAGCAAAGGGCAAAGGGTAGAGGCCTCTATGGGAAAGACAGGTTTTGGGGGTCCACCTTTTGCAAAAGGACTCCATGTTGCATCTCTTACAGCCTGCTGAGGAGGCTAGAGATGTTGGCTTTTGCTTAACTGAAATAGAACGGGGAATTTAATTGAATCCCTTAGCAAATTATATGGTTCCCTTTTTCTTTTTCCTTTTCTTTTTGGTAACAAGGGCAGAATTGGGGTACATTTGAAACGTGAGTTCCTTTATTGGTGTAATGAGACATTATTTCTAATCACCTAGGCTAGAAATGAGATATATTAGGTATATATATTAGGGATTTGCAATTCTTATAGAAGTCCTTTAAAAGCAGGAAAGTAACAACAAAATAAGGCAACACACATTGCTCTTAAAACCACAGTGCTGAGTAAGAGCAATAAATTGCTTCTCAAACAATCAAAGGAGTAACAGGAACAAGCTATTATTATTATTAAAAGGTAACTTGTCAAGCTCAGCTCTGAAGACAGAATTCACCAATTGTACTGACTGATGATTGATTAACTGCACTAATTAATGGATAATCAATTGTATTGCTCAAAATCACAAAACAGTGATACCTTAATAATAATAATAATAATTGTTATTATTATTTTTAAAATATAACTTGTCAAGCTCTGGTTTGAAGACAGTATTTACTGATTGTACTGGTTGATTGATTAATTAATTGCACTGATTAATGGATCAATTAATTATACTGATCAAAATTCACAAAACAATGATACCTTTGTTGGTCCAAATAAAAATGTGCAAAATAAAAAAAAAATAAAAAAATAAAAAATAAAAATATTTTACCTTTGTTGGTGGTAGAAACTCTTTGTGGTAAGACTATTTTATTGAGACTGCATTTGGTGGGATTTACCTATGCAAAACTTAAGGTTTTTCCAAATGTAACAGTACAGAGGCTTCTGGAGATATTCAGTTTTTTCTGCTTAAGAAAGGGACAAGTAGCCTTGCCCAAGACAGAAACAGCCTGGGTTTCAAGGCAAATTGTATTTTTTGTTGCCCAAACGGCCAAAGAGGAGAATGGACTCTACCTGCAGTAACATCCCTCCAGGACATCTTAACTGACAGCAAAAACAACATCTTAACAAAATGCAGTCCTGCGATTCTAACATCCTATTTTTTCTCTCCTCTTGGATGATTGTGAACCCCTCTGTCTGATGAAGAAGCCAGTGGAGCTTTGAAATCTTGCAACATGTATTTTGTGCATTTTGCATTATGTATTTTGTGCATTTTTCGGTGGTCCAAGAAAAATATTGCTGTTTTGTGGATTTTGGATGTTCTTGCAATTTGCTGTGAGGCCAATATGTCTACCCTTGGTTATGTTATACTTTACTGATCTCACAAATAAATGCATTATAATAATTATATTGACTAATCAGTTAAATGCTCATTATGGCTACTGATGAATAGTTCATCCATAGCTAGGAGGACAGTTTGCAGCCCCAGGGGCTTGGAAACCCTCCTTCCTTGCAAACCTTGCCTTTTCCTCCTCTGTTGCAGGGATACAGAAGACTCTCCATGGCTCCTCCTTGTTTGTGTCCCTCTGCCTGGCCATCTCAGCCCTCTGGTGTGGTTATGGAGTGGTCCAAATCCTGGCTGCACATGATTTCCTCCACGGCGCTGCCGACTTGCGTGATGCAGTCATTCCAGGGTTGGTGGCCTTCAGCCTGGGCCTTTTGCTTGTGGCCCTGGTGGGCTTCCTCCAGAGAGAGGTCACCTTGGCCATGATGGCTTCTGCCATCTCTTTTGCCTGTGCCCATGAAGTAGCCTCTTTCTACGACGTTGGCTTTGGCTCATCTGCCACAGCCTGTGGCTACCTGGTGGCTTCTCTGGCCAGTGGCTACATTGTCCTGGGGAGAGGCCTTTTTTTCCTCAGCAAGGAGGCCATCGTCTTGCCTGTCACAGACCTGGCAGAAAGAAGAGTCAGAGATGGGCAGATTCCAGTGGCTACCAATGACTTGATCCCTCTCAGCTTGATCCTCAACGCGCTGTCGGCCAGTGTCTTTGGCTGCCGGCTCCTGGGCTTGACTGGTGACCTCTTTGTTGGGCAGGTCCCTTGGCTCTGGGTTGGAGCAGTCTATCAGCTGGGGGTCTCCATCTTCTCCTATCGCAGGGGGTATGCCCTGATGGCCACCTTCTCCAGCTTCACTTCCCTGCTGGACTTTGCTGGAGGCTACTCCCTTCTCATCTTGCTTTGGCTGCCAGAGTTGCCCGCCTTCCCAGTCCCACTTTTTGTGGGTTTTGCCCTCCTTTTGGCCACATTGGCCATCTTCCTTGTCCTCGACAGCCTGGCTGATGGCCTCTACATTCTCTTCTATGTGGTCTGGTGTGTTGCTCTGGCTTGTAGCCCCCATGGCTTTTTCAACAGTGGCCCTCAGGGTGTGTCAGTGGCCATATTTGTGGCCTCAGCCCTCATGGCCCTGGTTCACCTTTACAACCAGAAGGCAAGCATTCAAATCCCGCGAGGGGAGTGGCTGCTCAAATCTCAGCTCTCACGTCTCAGTGTTTTCAAGTTCTGGGAGGGCAAAGACCCCCATGCTCCCTATCTGGGCTACTCAAAGTATGCAGATGCTGAGGCCCTGGGCTACGCATCAAGCATGCTGGCTTCCTTTGCCATCATGTTGGCAGTCAACCCAGCCTCCCCACTTGCCATGGTCATCATTCCATGGGTGGTGGTTGCTGGAGGGCTCTTGACACTCCTGTGTAGCTTTGTGGCCATCTCTCATGGCAAGGTCTTAGAGAGCAGCACCTTCATTTTCTATGGGGCCATGTGGATGCTTTGGGGCCTTGCCAGATATGGCGGTCTCTATGGCATGGCTTGGAGCTTCCAGGTGTCCATAAACATTGGAACCATCATGGTCCTCAATGCTGTCCTTGTCTTTGGCACACTCTTCCTGACCCTCTGTTGGTTTGCCTACTGCCTGGTCTTTGAGCTGGTCCTCCTCAGCTTTCTTTTGCATGCCCTGGACATCCATTCCCCTGGATATGAGATGGCCGTTACCATCATGTTTGGCCTGGTGAGCTTCTATGGCTTCCTCTCAGCGCTGGTCAACAGCACTTTTGAATGGCCCCGGCTCCCCGTGGGACGACCCATCCTGAAATTCAGAAGAGGAGGAGGAGAACCCACCTGTCCTCACCTGCCGGCCAGGAGAGCCTCTTCGGTCAAGCGAGTCGCAGGTCAGGCCAAAATTGCTGTGTTTGGATTTCTGTTTGGTAGGGCAGCTTCCCAACTTGGGATCTCAACAGGAAACAATGACCAAAGTTGGTCTTAAAATGAACAACGACAACACATGGTGTGCACCAAAGCCTGGGAAAAGTTGCTTTTTTGGATTACAGCTCCCTAAATCCCACATGGCAGGGGGATTCTTGGATTTGTAGTCTCCCAAAGTAACATTTCTGAGCTCTGGATATGCACCCAGTTGCTTATGCTCCAACTTTCGAAGTATTCTGATTAATAGAATTCTGATTCTGCACATTCAAATCTGTGTTATCCTTTTCTGACCTGGTGCTCTCTGATTTTTTTGGACTATAGTACCTAACATCCCCACCCAGCACTGTGTATCTCCCTCTTTTCCTTTGCTTTTGTCCCACCCTTCACAATGATCAGCATTTGATTTAAAAGCAAGGAAGTTTCCAAGACTTTCTTTGCATGATTTGCCCAGCGTGTCCCAGTGAGATTTCCATGGCTGAGCTGAGATTTGAACCCCAGTCTCCTAGAGTACTATACTCAAATTACTACACCAGAGGGAGTTTACCACTGTCTTTCTCTAAGGATGAGAGAGTGTGCCTTGCCCAGTGTCACCCAGTGGGTTTCTAGGGCTGTGTGGGAATTTGAATCTTGATCTCCTAGAGTCCTAGTCCTGCATCCAAACCTTGCCACCATGCTCACTCCTGATGCCCATTATAAAATTTGCAAAACCTGAGTTTCAGGCCTAGTAGTCAAGCAAGGGATGCCCAGATTAGCAAAACAACCAACCCTGTGGCATGTTCCCTGATCTCAGTCTCTCCTTACAGATATCATGAAGCAGGGAGGAGCCTGTGGGATCCCCACAGACACGGTCTATGTCCTCGCAGCAGCCTGCAATCGACCTGATGCTGTGGAGAAGGCTTACCAGTAAGTGGGGGAGAGTGGTATGACCCAAAGCAAGGTCCGGAGGAGGGGTGGGGTGGATGACCAGCCTCGTTGGGGGAAATCTTGTCACAGTCTTTCCTTCACATGTGCAATGCATCACCAGGGTACCTTTTACTGGGTATCCTCTATGTGGTTGGGACGTTTCCATTTTGTGCCTTTCTTTTAGCACTAAGCTCCAGGCTCAAGACCGTCCCATGTCCCTCTGGATTTCGAGTCTGAAACAGCTGGAACCAGCCAAGCATCTCTTCAGCCCTGTTCTCTGGGACTTCATGGATGCCGCCTGGCCTTCACCCATCAGTCTGGTGGTCCCACGAGGTCATAGATAGATAGATAGATAGACCCTTCTTTGCTGCTTTTGCTGGTTCCTCTTCTCCAGGGAAGGCTGTTCATGACCTTCCCTGGATGGTGGCAGACAGGAGAGGGGTTGGGTACCCGGGGTCAACCAGCTCTCACATTTTTCTGTCTGTTTTAGGTAAATGGGTGGACCACCTGGGCTTGGAAGACTCTGCCAAGTATGTTGGTACTGCAAAGAACATTGCCATCCGCATCCCAAATTGCTCCGTCACCACACACCTCATTGACTTGGTGAGCAGCGTCTTCCATTTCATAGAATCATAGAATCATAGAATCATAGAGTTGGAAGAGACCGCACGGGCCATCCAGTCCAACCCCCCTGCCATGTAGGAAATCCAAATCAAACCATCCCCAGCAGATGGCCATCTAGCCTCTGCTTAAAGACCTCCAAGGAAGGAGACTCCACTACACTCCGAGGGAGTTTGTTCCACTGTCGAACAGCCCTTACTGTCAGGAGGTTCTTCCTAATGTTGTGGTGGAATCTCTTTTCCTGTAGCTTGCATCCATTGTTCCGGGTCCTGTTCTCTGGAGCAGCAGAAAACAAGCTTGCTCCCTCCTCAATATGACATCCTTTCAAATATTTAAACAGGGCTATCATATCACCTCTTAACCTTCTCTTCTCCAGGCTAAACATCCCCAGCTCCCTGAGTTGTTCCTCATAGGGCAAGGTTTCCAGACCTTTCACCATTTTAGTCACCCTCCTCTGGACACACTCCAGTTTCTCAATGTCCTTTTTGAATTGCAACGTTTCTCTCTGTTGCAATAAAACGTCCCAGATGGCTGAGGATCCCCTGCAAGAGCACAGAAATGTGGGAACCTGGCTTTTCCATGGAGTCTGGGAGTCTATCTAGTCCAGTATTGCCAGCTCTTGCTGGTAGTCACGGCTTGCCAGGGTTTCCAGGCAGGAGTCTTTCTTGTCCCAAGTGAAGATGTCCCAAGGAATTAAACTGGGAACTCATTTAACACATCATTGTCAACTCTGACTGGCAGCAACCAGCCAATCTCTTGAGTTCCAGGCAGCATCCTTTCTGATCTTAAGTGGAGATGCCATGGGATTCCTTCTCTGAAGAAGCTCTAAGTGCCATTTGAGTTTAGCTGAAATTCCTACAGTAACTGGATGGGGAATTGATTTTCCCAGCAGTGATTTATTGTTATCACAGTGATCCCTGAAGTAATGCAAAGTATTTGAGGATGACTGTGTCTTGAGCAGACAAGAGCTGCTAGCCGTACAAAACACCAGCTTCCCAGTGGAGAGGAAAATGGCTAGAAATGTTCTATCTCTATAGCGCTAGATCAAGATCTAGTTCTATCTATCTATATATAGGATTGACACAGCCACCTAGACTTTTGTATTCTCTGTGCTATAGAGACAGTTGCTCTGATGAGGTTGTACATGTTGACATTTCTTAATTCACCTCTATTTAATTCTGCTAATTTTATCCCCCTTCATTGTCCCTCTCTCTCTTTCTTTCACGGCGCCCAGGTTGGTCCAATTACAGTCACATCTGCCAATCCAACTGGAGAGGCGGACACCACCCACCACAACCAAGTA
Organism: Sceloporus undulatus; assembly: GCF_019175285.1. Taxonomy (NCBI): domain Eukaryota; kingdom Metazoa; phylum Chordata; class Lepidosauria; order Squamata; family Phrynosomatidae; genus Sceloporus; species Sceloporus undulatus. The sequence goes on from NC_056523.1 coordinate 10,601,532, forward strand.
TATGCCAAGCTGGGAGATAAGGTAAGCTCTGCCTGAGCTAAGAGGGCTCTTTGGAGCAGAGAAACAGCCTTCAAGATGCATACAGCCTTAGTGATTTCTCGCCTCTGCTTTAAAAATGGTGATCCTATTTGAATTTCCAAGTATCTCTATGAAACGAGGTTGGGGAACAGGTGCCAGTTGCAGGCAGTGCATGGCAGCTGGTGTCTCTGAGTTCAGCAAGGCAGTGAATCTACTCTAGCTTTTGGCTTGCTGCAGGTGAGCTCTCCAAGGTGCTCAAACTATTTTGCTGGAAAGGATTGAGAACCATGGAAAGCTCTTTCAAAGTCTAGTGGTCCCCAAACTGTGCTCTTTAAGGGATTTTGGACTTCAGCTCCAAGAATCCCAGACTATTGGCCAAAATGGCTGAGGCTTCTGGGAGCTGAAGTCCAAAATCTCTGAAAGGGCACAGTTTGGGGACCACTGGTCTAGACAGACACCTGGAGTGGATTCGTTGGCCCACTGATATGGAAGGAACCCACCAGCTCCACTGGAGCAGCCCTGGAACAGCAACCCCCCTAAAGAAAAAGTTGTACAAATGTACCTGTACCTCCTCCCACATTTAAGAATTTGTTATCAGGGGAGAAGACACTGATAAATGGAGGGATTCCCATCTATCACAGATAGGAATCTCTATTCCTACATGGCTCGGAGGAAGAACTATTGTAATTCACTTTGAGGAAAGATGGAAGCCTTGGGGACAATTAATAGTCCAGAGGTAAAGAAGCTGAGAAATCAGTCTGTAGCCAAAGAAACCAAGATGGAGGGATGCATGGGAGAGTAGTCATGGTCCAATTCCAAATTTCCAGAAAACAAAGCAGAGTCTCCTCTGGTCCAGCTTGGCCATACAGCTTTTGCTGGAGTGATTGGCAGACATTACACCCAAATCCTGAAGGGCATCTGCGTTTCACCTTGCCTAGAACAGTTGGGTGTTCAATGGGAATGGCTGGGGCAGCTCCAGCTGAGCTGCAGGGATGCTGAGTCCCTCCTCAAACCCCCTACCCTCTTGCCCTGCTGATATCCCCAACAGAGTATGGTAGAGGCCCTGTGATCATCACTCAGTGATGCTTCCTCTGTAGGTAGATGCTGTCTTATGTGATGGTCCTTCTCCAGAGAACATTGCCTCCACAGTGGTGGACTGCACCAAGATTGAGAACGGGAGTGTCGGGTTCTTCCGAGTCGGCATCGTTCCCCAAACCCAGGTTTGCTGGATTAGCACTACTTTTGTTGTCTTGCTCCTTCCGTTTCACTTACCTGTCTTGGTCTTTCCTCCAAGCATCACAAGACTTGGTACAGGAATCGGCCTACATTCAAGACTTGTAAAGTTGGGACATGGGGACTTCTGCTTCTGAGTGACTAGCCTCTAAGCTTTGCTGGTGGGTCTTTTGGTCCTTGTTTCCATTCCCAGGTCCTTCAGATACTTGAACAAGTGCAAAGAAAACATCATTTGGGTCAGAAGAACAAGACCACCATGGCTACAGAAGGTGAGGATGAGCCTGAAGACTTGCTGAGACCTGCCCCCAATGGGTCTTCTGCTACTTATGTGCCAGGGGACCCTCCAACGTTGTATCCCAATGAAGTGCTCTGCTCTGAAGAAGACCTTCCATCCCAGGTGCTGGAAGAGGGAGGGGATTGCCCTGAGATGGGACCTCAGGCCATCAGTCACAAAGGAGAAAAGAATCCACCCTAGTTGCCTTGCTTGGGAATACCTCAAATGGTGCCCTCTTGACTTTTTTTTCTCTGGACATTAAATCTGCATGGTTTTGCTTTGGAGCACCGATAGGATTCTAGTAAAACGATATTATAGATAAGTGGAGCAATGCATCCATTGTGAATTTTAGCCTGAACTTTAAGATGAAATTGTAAATGGGGGTAGGGTTGCATACATCTCCACATGCATTAATTTTGCTATGCCCCCCTTGTCTAGAACAGCAATGTTGCATAATGGAACTAAGGTATCAAATGTGCAACCAAATGCTCCACCCAATGGCTGAGTGCCTCTACATGCAAATGTGCATCCATGCGCAACGGCATCACATGCCTCTCTTTTCTGCAACCCCGAATTGGATGTGACCATTCTACACTGAACAGAAATACCCAGGTGCTTCTGTAGGAAGTATTTGTGACTGCCTAAGACATTCTGGCCTAAAGGACCTCTTTAAAGTCATCCAAATTTGTTACGGGGCTAGGGGTCAGCACCCACAATATCGCCTCGAAAGTCCTTTGATATTGTTACCAGCTCAGCAAAAGGCTGTTTCCTTCTGAAGACATACTTTGAGAGAAGTGTCCTGGTTTGTGGGAAGCCTTCCCCTTCTTATTTGGAGAGGCTTTTGGCTGTTGGCAGGTTTGGCAGAAGTGTCTTTTAAAGGTGGGGGCGGTTGCTGCACTTTTATTCTCATTTTCATCTTTCAAATGCTCTTAAACACTTTGAAATTACATCACTTTTTAACAAGATAGTTTTTAAAAAATAAATAAATAAATGACACACAAAACACCACACTTTTTAATTTTAACACACACACACACACACACACTGATTGTAAATTTCTTTCATGAGCTGCCTTGGAACTTATGTTGGGTGAGAGGTGAGAGATAAAATCAATAAAGGAAATAAATGAAACAAATTCTATTCTTTCATTTTTCTGCAAGAACAGCTCTACTTTTATTAATCTAAAGCAAAAGAGAGCTAAATTACTTGGAATCATTTGGAAAGGAGCAAGGCTGGTTCCACTGGGCAGTATCTGGTAAAAGCTAGGTGTTGGCTTCTGGGTGTTTATTTGTCTGTTTAAAAATCTACTTCTGTTTTGGCAGTTCAACTGCTTCCATTTTGGGTCTGGTTCTGTTTTTAATCCCACAAATTCTAGTGAGAGGATCAAATAAACACAAGATTGGAAAAGTCAACCAAAAGGGATTTCTAAATTAAAAGAGAATGGATCATCATATGGCAGCAAACAAACAGTTCACTCATCCAAAGCAGCATCAACATTACAGTGATAGGACTCAAGGAATGGCAAAGTTGCCCAGTAAAATTCCAGGGCGAACCAGAAAGAATGAGGGCATGAACTGGGAGGTGGGACGAATCCATATTACCTATCTGAATCTTGGACTGGGATCTGGGAAATCTAGTTTCTAGGCCCCATAAAGAGTCACGAAACCTCCTGGGAGATCTTGGGCCAGTTGCATTTTGTCAGGCTGCATCTACACTGCATCCAGTATTGGGACAAAGTCAATGGAGTTCATCAAACGGGAATTTGAATGAAAAGGAAGTGGGGCCAGAACACTTTCACTTAAAGTCGCTAGTTTAGCGCAATTATGTGAATGCACATTGCGTTCAAACTGGCTCCCCATTGCCCGAAAATAGCATGCCATGGCTCGAATTTGCATGTGGCAGTCTATCACGCAATAATGTGAAACCACATGATTGCATTCAGACTGACTTCCCATTGCCCAAATTTGCATGTAGTGGGTTATCACGCAATAACATTAAACCCCATGATTGTGTTCAGATTGCCATTGGATTATACTTCCAATTTCTCTTGTCTGATAAACTCTAATGAGGGGACAGAGGCAACAACCAGAGGCCTCCAGTTCCATTCGACCAAGACTTACCAGTCTGTTGCATTTTTACTGGGCAAAAAGGGGGTGATGGCCTCCATGTCAGTGAATGGAATCCATTCTGGGTTTTAGCCTGATATTTAAAGATGGTCTACAAGACCATAACAGGTCCTCTTTCTGGGCAAAAAGAGGCTGCAAACACTCTGCTTTATTTGGGCTCTTTGGAAACTGAACAGCGCTCCCAAGAACAACATGGGCAATTTTCCTGGCAGATGCTGACTCTTGTTTTCCTTTTGTCTAGACTGGATGAGGACTGTGGATCTCCGTTTGGTGGCTGCTTCATTGATTTTCTTCTCTATTTAAAGGAAAGCTATTTTGGAGGCAAGTGCTGATGAGGTCCACATCCAGAATAAAACAGTGGGGAAATGGTTTTCCCATTCAGGCATTGCTGGGTTGGTCGGTGAGCGTTAATAGGCAGCACTTGTTCTCATGAATGGCCAGTGTGTTGCCTAGGATGGGCATCTCTTTGGCAAAAGGGCTACAAACAGGTCTTGCTATTTACTGCCTGCCACTCAGATTCCTTTCTTTATACAGAAAGGTTTCCTGGTGTTTAAATTAATCTGGAGCAGGTGTTTAAGTGTGACTCAAATCACATAGTTTCTCGGTGTCTTGCAAGGCCCTCAAGGGGCAAAGCCGAAGGAGAATGGTGGGCAACCGAATCAGAGTTGGGGCACAATTGCATCCCCAAAAAATTACATTTAAAATGAATTAAGATTAAACCAAGTTACTTAAATCACATATTTTTAGTAATTGTAGAAATTAGGGTAATTTTAGACATCTTAGAAATTTAGAAAATTAAATTAGATTTAAAATATTAAATTAAACCAAATAAGAATACGTTTGGCTAAACTTTTATTTTAAGTCTTGCAAGCCTCCTTGAGTTCTTTGGGCAGGAGAAAAGAGGAGTATGAATGGAATAAATCAATAAATAATAATAATAAAATTTTTATTTATATCCCGCCCTTCCAACGATCAGGGCGGCTTACATCAAAGTTAAAACAACAATCAATACAGAGAAAAGGTTAAAATACAAATACAGTGCAGACAACCATTACAAAAAAATAATAAACAAAAAGCCCCATAGCCCAACCTCTTGGCCACGGAAGAGGAGGGAGGCCCGCAGGATTTTTATTCGGGGAATGCCTGTTGAAACAGGAAGGTTTTGAGGTCCTTCCTGAATTGGGCCAGGGTGGTAGTCGAGCGGAACTCAGTGGGCAGCGTATTCCAAAGGGCTGGGGCAGCCGTGGAAAATGTCCTCCGTGTAGTGGAGGATAATCTCGCCCCAGGCACCTTCAGTAATTGCTGCCCAGACGTTCTGAGGGTGCGAGGCGGAATGTACGGGGAGAGGCGGTCCTTTAGGTATCCTGGGCCCAAGCCATTTAGGGCTTTATAGGTAATCACCAACACCTTATATTGAGCTCGGAAGCAGATGGGCAGCCAATGGAGATCTTTCAAAACCGGTGTTATATGGCTGGTCCTGGGAGCACCAGTGACCAGCCGGGCGGCCATATTCTGCACCATTTGAAGCTTCCGAGTTTGGTATAAGGGTTGCCCCATGTAGAGTACATTGCAGAAATCCAGTCTTGAAGTTACCAGAGCATGTACAACAGTTTCTAGGTCCCTCTGGGCCAGGTATGGGCGCAGCTGGCGAATCAGCCGAAGCTGATAACAGGCGCTCTTGACCGTCGCATTCACCTGAGCTGTCAGGTGAAGCGACGAGTCAAGAAGCACCCCCAGACTGCGCACGGAGTCCTTCACAGGGAGCGTGACCCCGTTCAGGACAGGTGGAATCACCGCCATTCCTGGACCAGGAGAACCTATCACTAGTACCTCCGTTTTCTCTGGATTCAGCTTGAGTCGGTTTTCCCTCATCCAGCCCATTACTGACTAGACAGGCGACGAGAGGAGAGACGCCATCCCCAGTCACTGCATCAGTCGGAGACATAGAGAAGATAATTTGGGTGTCATCAGCATACTGATAACCCCGCGCCCCATGTCTCCGGATGATCTCTCCCAGCGGTTTCATGTAAATGTTAAATAGCATGGGAGACAGAATGGCTCCTTGAGGGACCCCAGTTTTAAGGGGCCTCTCGTCAGAGCACACGTCTCCCAGCTGCACCATCTGGGACCTCCCAGAGAGGTAGGACCGGAACCACTGGAGCGCAGTGCCCCCGATTCCCACCTCTGCCAGGCGTCCCAGAAGGATACCATGGTCTATGGTATCGAAAGCCGCTGAGATGTCCAAGAGCACCAGCAGGGACACGCTTCCCCTGTCGATGCTCAGACGGAGATCATCGACCAAGGTGACCATGGCCGTCTCAACCCCGTAACCCGCCCGGAAGCCAGTTTGAAATGGGTCCAGATAATCCGTTTCATCCAAGACCGCCTGAAGCTGGATCGCAACCGCCCTCTCGATCACCTTACCCAAAAATGGTAGCAGCGAAACAGGCCGATAATTATTATGTACCAGGGGGTCGAGGGAGGGCTTCTTTAAGATAGGTTTTACAATGGCCAATTTAAGTTCTGATGGAAATTGCCCTTCCCTCAAAGATGTATTAACTATCCGGCGTAACAACAATGTTGCCGCCGGTCCCCCCTGGGCCGCTAACCACGAGGGACAGGGATCAAGAGAGCAGGTTGTTTTCCAAACACTTCCGAGGATCTTGTCCACATCCTCGGTACTCACCAACTCAAACTGATCCAGTTTAACACAGTCCACAGAGGCTCTGGACACTTCTACCCTAGGTTCTGCTGAAGTGTCAGCGTTCAGACCTTCGCTTATACGAGAGGTTTTATCCGCAAAAAAGTCGTTAAACAAGTTACAGCAGGCCTTAGAAGGTTCAAGGATCTGGTTCAGGGCGGGAGGGAGCTGAGTTAGCTCCCTAACCACCCTGAACAACTCTGCCGGACGCGACTCAGCGGACGCAATACGAGCACCATAGAACGAATTCTTTGTTGCTCGTATTGCCTCTCTGTAGTCCTTTAATAGTTGGTCTAGGAGAGCCTTGTCGTCTAAGCGAAGGTGTTTCCGCCAACGGTACTCTAGCTGTCGCAGAACCCGCTTCCTTGCCCGGAGATCTTCCGTATACCAGGGCTTACGTTTGGAAGCAGGCCTGAGAGGGCGCTTGGGAGCGATGCTGTGTATAGCCCTAGAAAGACCGGTATTCCAGATACCGGTGAGGGCATCAACAGAGTCGCCGTCATTTCCAACCGTGAACCCCTCTAAGGCTTCTTGGAACCTTCCAGGTTCCATCAGCCTTCGAGGGTGGACCATCCTAACAGGTCCACCACCCCCGGGGGGGATCTGGGTATAGGCCTTGATTTTCACCTCTATCAGGAAATGATCCGTCCATGGCAGGGGGGAAACATTAGCTATTTCCACCCACGGATTTTCCACATCCGAACAGAAGACCAAATCGAGAGTATTACCCGCACAGTGCGTTGGACCCTGTATCAGCTGGGACAGGCCCATGGCCGCCATGGTATCCATGAATTCCCGAGCCGCACCGGATGGAACATGGCTGGCCGTGAGGGAGATGTTGAAGTCACCCAGGACAAGAAGCCTGGGCGTCTCCAACATCAGCTCAGCGACCAGCTGTGTCAGCTCGTTAAGGGAGTCCGCTAATGCACGGGGTGGCCGATACACTAACAGAATCCCTAGACTGTCCCTAGCCTTTAGGGTCAGGTAAATACACTCGATATGAGAGGTCAATCAAAGAAATAATACATTAAATTCAATGTATGAGTTAAATTTTAGAAAATTGGTGATTTTAGAACTTGGGTAATTTTAGACATTTTGGAAAGTGGATAGTTTCAGACACTAAGTAATGTTTAAGTAATGTTAGAATTTTTTTTTTTTGAGGTTGTGTAATACTCAGGACTGCAAAAGGCAGTTGGTGGGGTGTCTTTTGGGGTTTGGAGGCTCTACTTTGCTCACCTCATCCTAGAGAAATAATAATATAAATAATAAATAAAACTTTATTTGTACCCACCTCTTCATCAGGATTGAGGCAGTTTACAGTAAAATCCATACAATATAACAATAAACCCACTTATTCCATCCCCTTAAAATGTCTATTAAATAACAGTCAGCCTTAAACAACCCTTAACAGTAAGACACAAAACATTTTTATTTCTACCCCAGTGGACTTCACTATGAAGCCGGTTGGTAAATAATACAGGTGCAAAGGCAGCATTCAGGTAACAGAAACTAACATAAATGCATACACACTGATATTAGCGGTTCTGGGAGTTGTAATCCAAAGGGGCCAACTTTCCCAAGTTCTGGTCCACTGATCTCCATATTTGTCCACACCAACTGGTAGTGATCCTCCAAGATTTCAAGCTTGGAAGGGCCTTTCTCAGCCTTACCTGGAGATCGTAGGATTTGAGGTGGGAATGCTTTGCATACTTGGAGCGTCCACTGAGCTATGATTCCTCATGCCCAATTGTGTTTGTGTGTTACATGGGGTTATTTTGTTCCCTACTTTTGGAAAAAATAAGGGTAATGTCCACCTAGGGTGGTTGGCCTCACCTCTCCCTTGGCCACGATTACCAAGGTGTGATGTTGTGGAACCCAGCTATGTATTCAGCGGTCTCTGGTTATTTCAGACAATCAGTCAACCCGATTTCCACAAAAAACATTTAGTGATGAGGCAGAAAGAAATATGTATGTATGTATGTATGTAATCAGCAGATGCCACAGCTCAAAGAATGAGAAGCCAAGTGGGAAATGGTCTTCCAAATGAGAGGCGAGGGGGCCCCTGAGTTCAAGAGAAGCAAAGCTTTCTGGACCGTAACTATTCTAGAACTCATACTCTGTGGTTCTTCACCTTCTCAAAGATTTGCATCACCTTGGCTGCTGGGATGCATCCTTCTCTCAGGATGGTGATGCCCACTAGGAGAGGAAGCAAAAGAAGGGAAATAAAGGCTGGATCATCGAATCAGAGAGTTGGAAGGACCCCAAGGACCATCAAGCCTACCCCTTGCATCTAGCGCAGGAAATCCACAGATAGAGGACCTTTGATGGGTGACCATCTGTTTAAATACTCCCAACAAAGAAGAGCTCACCACCTCCTGAGGTGGCCTGTTTCACTGTCATAAAACTCTTCTTGTTAGGAAGTTTCCCCCCAATGTTTAGTAGAAATCTTATTTTCTTGTAGATTTGAATCTATTATTAGTTCTATATTCTAGGGAGCAGACCCTGAGCTGAAGTGACAAAGGAAAGGAAAATGGCCACCTGGTGTTTGGGAGATTTACTCTTTGGACTACAACTCCTATGCTGGTTGGAGGAAATATAGGAAGCTGTGATCTAAAAATGATCCCTCAAAAGTAATCCCTTCACGAGCTTTGGGACCATCATGATCAGCCTTACCCCTGATTCCTATTCAAGATCTTTCATTAGCCTGAAATAATGACTAGTGATCAGATCCCTCATGTCTCCACCATAAAAAGCCATTGTTAGATCTGTTTCATGGGCAGAATGTTAGTGTTAGTCTCCACTAGAGTTGACCCACTAAATCAATTCATTTTGGCTGATCCAACGCGTCTCCTCTAGTTGAGATTGGAAGTATTTGGACTTGAGTCTACAAGGTTGTCGCCTTTTCTCCTTTGGCACATGCTTCAATTACAGCCAAACCCATTTTGCTTCTCCTCTGTGTAGCCCCATTTCTTCAAAATCAAAATGGAGGTGCCCAGGCATTCTGTATCCTCCCCTGAAAAATTCTGGTGCTCCAGTAGAGACTGAAGGAGCCAAGCCATTGAGGAGAGTCCTGAAATTTTAGTAGCCCAGACACTGAATTCACCAACCAGTCCCTTGTGTTGGAAGTCAACAAGGAGCTCTAGAAACACACTCTTGTGCTAAAACAGCTCCCAGAGTGTCCAGAAACTGAATCCAAGGCTCACCTTCATCTATCTGTGTGCAGTTGACCACCGTGGATGCCATCAACTCATTTGACTCCCCATCGCAGAGGACTCCCTCCAACTTGTGGCCGAGACGTCTGAGGATGAAAAGAAGAGTCAGTACTCTTTGGAAAAAGCACCACTGCCCCATGTATACCCACCCTTCACTGGCATGAATTGCATGCCTTTGTATTGTATTTCTGTTCTGATTGTAAGAATTCTGTATGTTTAAATTGTAATTAGCCAATCAGGTGTATTGAAGAAGCTTCTTTGTCTTCAATAATATAAAAAGAGCCATTTTGTCTTGTTCGGGATCTCAGCTTTTTGGAACTTGAATTCCACTGAGATCAATGTTTTCCTTTGTCGACAATTGGAAATAAACTTATGGATTTTCAATCTACTAGCTCCTCTTGTCAATCATTGCTATGCCAGGCTAGATCTTTTAAGTTTCCTGAAATTTCTGTTACAGTGGCTCTTCATAAAGACTGTGCATAGGACTCACGAGATGACCATGTCATGGTGGGTACTGTCGGTCTCTCCACTGGGATTAGCAGAAGTGATGGCCAAGGGGCCGGTCATGTCTATGAGGTGGACGGTGACTGTCTGGTCAGGGACTCTGATCATGATGCTCTCTTTGGTCCCCACGTGGTCATACCCAGCTCCAATCCCTGGGGAAAGTGAAAATCAGTTATTGAGGACTGGAAAACTGTCAATGATTAATTCCAATCCTGGACTGGAGACCCAAGCCACTTCTTCATTTACTGCATTAAAGGGCAGAACTCACTTCTGAGCATGCCTTTAACACTGACTGGTGGCTTGGGTGATCTTCCTGGGCATCACAGACCTTGAAAAGCAAGGGAACTTAGGAAAGATTAGTGAAGGCAACAAGAAAGAGACAGCACCTATCTTACCAACCTAGTTTCTTTAGCCACTCTCCCTTCTGGACGATGCAGCCAATGCCTCCGGGATAAACGTTCTCCATGAATTCCCAGAGCAAAGGGCTGAAGGGTGGGGAGGCTTCCCGGAGCTGGCCCAGATTTGAGATGAAGATGCAGATGGGCTTCTCCTGAGGCCGGTCCTGTGTGGACCAAAAGGTGAGAGATAAACTTAGCAACATGGAAAGAGACTGGGACACCACTGGATTGATCCCAGTGGGGCAGGAACTTCCAGACCAGACCTTCTGGACTTCTCAGGAAATGGCAAACTACACAATCTGCACACACCCACACCCCCGCAGCTTAGCACATGCATATGAAGTCTCAGCTTCCCCACACCACACCAGCATTGCCCATCGTCCACACCTTGATTCTGTAGATCTTCTCAATGGCTTTGGGATGTTTGCAGGAGGCTGCGAGGGCATAAACAGTATCTGTGGGAATGCCGCACACCCCGCCAATGGTCAGCTTGTCAGCGATGGTCCGGAGCCCACTGGTCCGGTGGGAAGATGGGCAGACACAGGGTGGCAGGGGCTTGGATTCCTTTTCAGCCCTCTCAGCCTGAAAAGGGTTCAGAAAACAGAGGTTGCTGCATCAGGCTGACACACCGAGCCGGGGAGATGGTTTCTATTGGGGTGGTGAATGCGCTCTGGTGTTTAGCCCAAACTTTCTCAGTTACACTGAGTGTGTAATTCAGTGAAGGGGAATGTTCTTTGGATACTGTAATGCAAGGATCTAGATAGGAATCCCCTATGGTGGCAGCCCTCCATCTGAAGAGAGAAAAGGCCATTAGTGGCTACCGCAAATGATAAGTATATTTCAACTCCTGTATAAGAGGTAGTTTTCCTCTGATCTCCAGCTGTTGATATGCAGTTACTGAGCATATCATGAGAGGAAAGGAATTACTAGGGGGGGGAAGCAATAATGCTGGGGAAAGGGGGAAGCAGCAAGAAAAGAGGAAGGCTGCACAACGGATGGATTGAGGAAGCCATGGCTGTCTTGCAAAACCTGAATAATAATAGGACTGCACTCCCTTCCCAAAGATAACATTCTGAGCTGAATTCCCAGTTTTTGTATGGGCTCTCTCCCTAATTCCCCATAAGACTGGAATGTCTTTTAGTTCCCAGGCCTAAGGCCTTGAATTTAAAATGTGATGGTATTTTTGTGCCTTCCTCTTTTGCACCCATGGACCCTGAGAACATCTCTGAACTTGAATCCAGCTCTCACGCTGAAAGGCATTTCCAACCCTTGCAACAGTTTTTCTTGCTCATGAAAAAGGGAATGGCCCCCTTGTCTGTTTCCTTCTTTGATGGAGAAAGGGACCAGGTTGGGCGCTTACTCTCAGGAGAGGGGATCCCATCAGGAGGAGCTCTTTGCCAAAGACACAATTTGCGAGGGAAGCTGTGGCCCCATAGAGGCAGATGAGGCTGAAGAGGGTCAGCATCGCAACTGGAGAAAGAAAGAAGATGCATGGAGCCACATGAAAGGAAAGGTCTTGGAGGAATTCCTCCTACATGCTGCTTTACCTCACTAGCCTTGCTGACCTAAAGACTTACCTTCCAGAGGAACTGGGAGGCTTTCCACAGTGAAGAGAAGGAAGCAGACAACCACCATCTCCATCACAACAGTCAGACAGAGAAGTACCAGGTTGACGAAGGAGGCTGTGGGTGTGAAAAGAAAAAGAGAGGTGAAGTCGGAGGCTTTAATGGCCAGCATCCATATTTTTTGTGGGTTTTTTGGGCTATGTGGCCATGTTCTAGAAGAGTTTATTCCTGACATTTTGCCAGCATCTGTGGCTGACATCTTCAGATGCTGGTGAAATGTCAGGAATAAACTCTTCTAGAAAATGGCCACATAGCCCAAAAAATCCACAAAAAACTATAAAAAGAGAGGTGTTTCATATTATTAGGGCAAAATATATGGGAAACATCTGTGTCGTTCGCCCACACTCAGCTTCCCACCATTCCCAGATCTATAACTCAATCAGTCCCTTGGTTTTCAGATTATTTTATTTTATTTATTCAGTGAATACTCTGCCTTTTTCCTGGGATAGGAACTACACAGCCAGCAGAATTGTCTGGCAATGTTTATCCAAATGTAGATTATGGCTCTTGTGTCAGCGAATACACTACAGGGGTGCACCTACACTATAGAAATAATGCAGTTTGACACCACTTTAAGTGTTCTAGCTCCATCCTATGGAATCCTAGGGTTTGTAGTTTGACAAGGCATTTTAGCTTTCTCTTCCAAAGAGTGCTGGTGCCTCACCAAGCTACAAATCCCAGGATGGAGCCATGACCATTAAAACGGTGTCAGACTGCATTATTTCTACAGTGTAAATGCACCCCAGATTTTACTTTGAAAGGATCTCTCCAAGGAACTGAACCTAACTAGGCAACAGAGTTTGGAGAGATCACAGTGTAAGGTACAGTGGTACCCCGGGTTACGAATGTAATTCGTTCCGCGGCGCCGTTCGTAACCCGAAATCTTTCGCTAGCCGAAAAAGCCATAGCCGCTAGCGCTGAAAGCCGCGATTTCGTGCGAAAAAGCGCCGAAAAGCACCAAAAATTTTTTCGTAAGCCGGAAAAAAAAACATAACCCGAAACAGTTTTTTCCTATTTATTTTTTTCGTATCCCGGAATTTTCGTAACGCGGTGATTTCGTATCCCGGGGTACCACTGTATTCAGATATGCTCACACTTGTATTATTATCCAGTGAGCTGCCTTCCATGAAGAAGCTGAACTGTTTCCTCTGGAATCTCTGCAAGAGGGAGAGCAGGAAACTGGCAAATGGCCAAGCTCTGCAAGAGACAACTCTCCATGCACAAGAGCAGCACTTTGCACTGTATTGTGGCTTACCTAAAGTCATCAGGAAAACGTTGACGACCAAAAAGGCTGCAGCTCCTGCTGTGAAATCTCCATTGCTCCTTCCATCCATGGCCAATAGGGATCCTGAAAGAAATAGCAGCAGCAGAGTTGATAGCTGCAAGCCGTTTTGCAAGGACAGAGCCCTCAGCAAGGAGCAATTGTTTGCTCTTCCCTGCTGACTTTGAGCAGCATTTAGAGCAAGGGTAGGAATCATGGACAACTGGTTGTTGTTGGACTGTATTTCATCACCAGCATCATCTTATTCATTTATATCCTGCCTTTCTTTCAATAATGGGACTCAAGGCAGCTAACAAAAGGATTAGAGTCCCTCACTTACGGTAGTTAGGAGTGCTGGGGCTTGTAGTATACTACCTGCAAATCGGAGACAGCTCCAGGTTGCCCATACAGCTGCATAGCAGAATGGCAGAACCGGTCCAAATCCTCTCCCTTTTTGCACCTGCATCCTGCAGACGTACAGCTGGAATATGGCTCCTGGGATCAACACAGAGGGAATGCAGAGGATCTGCCTAATGGGGTCACCAAGAGTCCCCTGAATAGCTGAAAAGCCAGCCAGGCCATTGCAGACATAGAACAAGGCATCGGAGACCTCTGAAGCCACAGGCTCTTGGGAGTCCTTTGACCTTTTCAGGCAGCTTTTGATGCCCATCAGCACTTTCTGAAGCTTTGAGCAGGACATCACTTGAACCCCAATGGGAATCAAAGCTTTTTCAGCAATTGAGTTAACGAGGCTGGCAAATGTGGCATAGAGGGAGGCAGTTGTGTAGAGACTGCAGGAGACCCCAAGGAAGATGTGGCCCCAGCTGATAGGAATCTGCTGGATGGTGGAGACTGTCAGGAGGATGAATAGCAAATTGTGGAGAACCTCCAGAACATCCCGGTCCAGGGACAGGAAGAGGAGGACTAAAGCTATGGCCAGGAAGAACCAGCTGCCCATCATCCCCTCCCGGCTCAGCTGAACCATCTCAGGCTGGATGAACATAGTGGCCATGAACTCTTGCCAGGACATCACCAGCCAGTAAAGACTGTGGGTGCCCATCTTAGTGGTATGATAGGGGTCATCTCGCAGGTAGCCATAATAGCTGGACAGAAGCTGTCCTATAGCATTGATGCTGACCCACATGGCTCCGATGTAGAGGTTCCTCAGGTAACCGAAGGCATAAAAGGCAAAGATGAAGGCAGAGATAGAGTCACACAGGTTGCCGAGTGCCATGGGGTCAGCATACTTGGTGTTCTTCTTTTTCCCCTCTCCAGAGTTCTTGGAGGAACCATGGCTGGCGGTTCCAAGAAGGAGAACATTGAAGAGAGGGTTCCCGAAGCCAGGGAGAATGTGCCTTTGGGTGATGGTTTTGAGGAGGAGAGCAATGGCACCATAGATCCCACAGGTGACAATGACCAGCTCCAAGACCCCTGATACCATCAGAGCCCACTGGGCAAAGAGCCCCACAGCTTCAAACACCAGTGCCAGCGTGATGGCTCCAAAGAGGAAAGGCATGACATAGTTCACGGTGGCTGAACAGAAGGAGAGTATGATTGAGATGAAGATGTAGGCCACCAGTCCAGCTGCAGCCCCTTCAGGGATGGAGGGATGGGCAGGTTTAAGGGAGGGAAGGAAAGTGGTGCCATTTTGGTTGGTGGTTGCATTCTCTGGGGAGGAGTAAGCCCCAAGGATGATGCGTGTGGCCCCCAAACTGCTCCACAGACCAGCGAAAGCCAGGAAAGCAGTGCCTCCCATGTGGTCATACTTCCGGAAGGAGAACAGGCCGGCCAAGAGCTGAGAGAGTCCCCCAATCAGGACAAGATGGACTCCTAGCCAGGGGAAACCAAGCAAAAAGAAAGATAAGGGGCTGTTAGAACATGACAGAGCAGCCCAGGGTTCAGTTTCTGGGAAACAGGAATTGGGAGGCACTGTCTGGGCTTTTTGCCTGAATTGTTTTTCTGAGGAGACCATCCTCATCTCCTATCAACAGCCCAGAGCAAGTGAGAAGCCGCCAATGCTCTGGCATGGCCCACCTGGCCCATGCCAAAATTACTATCCTGGTCATCATGCTGGCTGAAAGATTTTGAGAGTGGGAGTCCAAGCCCCCAACTGCCGCCTCATGTTTTGCTTATGCCTTGCACACTCTGGTGCTAAGGTGTTATGGCATGGAGGGAGAGCTTTCCTACCATGACTTTGAGCCTGGGATCTCAACCATGCCTCCCCCCTTCATTTTGAAGAACTCATTGACTTCCATGGGAGGCTTTCAAATATCCAGCTGCTTCCATGGAGAAACGTAATTCATGCATAAGATACCAAGGGGATCCTAGCCATGTGTTGGCTTCTGATGACCCCAAGAATTTTTCATACGGTTTTCTTAGGCAAGGGCTTCTCGGATGTAGTTTTACCAGTTCCTTCCTCTGAAATCTAGCTTAGAGCACCTGGTATTCTTTGGAAGTCTCCTATCCAAGTACCAACCAGGGCTGTCCCTGTTTGGCTTCCAAGACCAGATGGAATCTGGTGCCTTTAGAACCATACCTAGTTTCAGTTGGTGATCCCAGTTGTGGGATAGATAAACCAAATCCCTCAAACTCAGGGCCCATTCACATTACAAAAAAAATCGGTTTTGAAACCGATTCAATCACGTGAAGTTCCTACTCACCTAGAATCTCACACAAGCGAATCCGGGGCTTGCACACCCGTTCCGTGGTAAATGGCCCCTAGCGCGGGTCTTTTGAAATCGGCGCAAATACCGTTTCTTTTTT